>NC_135560.1:16932597-17007597 GCF_964340395.1 Glandiceps talaboti | reverse complement strand
ATTCGACCCAAAAATTATATAAAATTGTTGAGAATTTAATTAGTAAACTAATTTATCCAAAATTATCGCTTAAATAAATTATATTAAAAAGTTTCGGCCTTTTTAAAGACGAAAGTTTCACAAAGCAAAAAACTTCAGTTGCGGTCACAGCGCGGGGCGCGACCAAAATTTTTACTTTTTAAATTTATTATCTGAAATATAAATACGATATTCACAAATTGACGTGAATATCTTACAAATCAACAAAGAAATAAGTCTGACAATTATTGTTTGATAAACAATTTCAGCCCGAAAAATATTCAAAAGTTGATTCACCACCAGAGATCTGTCGTGTGCAACGGCACCAAGTAGTGACGACCCTGGTTGAGAATCAAAAAAGCTGTCGAGAATCCCGGCAACAGACTCGAAAATTCGTCGACAGCACAGTGAAGTGTTACACTACTTTATCATACTAAGAATATCAATTCTCAAAGGATATTCTTACCTGACAGTCTATATCAGAGGATGTTGTGTACGGCCCAGTACCAAGTACGTCTTTCACCCATAAACCAGTCAGTCAGAGTCCGATAGAGAGTCCTGGCAAGTTTCCGGATGTAGCTGAGCGTCATCACTGACATTCTTCGGTACCAATCGGGAGACTTCCGGCCGTCAACGATGACACGCAACCTCGTCCCACTACATTGGTGACTATTTTACAATTTGTGTTTACAGCACGATTCAGACTGGCCGACTGATAGTAAAATACATTTACACACGTTCTGTTGTTGTTAAATTCTGAATGTGGTAGCAGCCAGCTCGCAGTTTTAGTTATTTAATTTTAATAATTTTATTTCAATAATTTGAAGTAGGTGCCTGATTAGTCTTGCTTCTTGACGTTCGGGCTTTCTTTCGATACTATAAGCGAACGAAGTTCGCAGTGAGGGCTTGAACTTGGATGTTCCATCCTCGATAGCGATGTTCGGTCGTGTGTCGTATTTTATCAGAAGAACATCCGAGGTCTAGCAAATAGACTAGTGCCTGATCTGTAATACAACTGTACACTTGAATGTAGACATATCTGTTATACTACCAGACCAGAAATAAATACTATTGAGTTTCAATTATGTGGTACAGTTATTTTTTTAGATTACGTTTTTTTTTATGAATACACAAATACAGTCACTGGTACCACCATGCATGTGAAATGTTACGTTTTAGCTCACTGTGAACACAAATAAACAGTTTTGTGTTTGAAGTGTCTTTAAGGCCTTGTTTCATCCATCAGTGATATTTATTTGTGTTCACAGTGGGATAAAAATATATGATGTGCATTTTATTAAGTACACGCTATCAATGTCTTTTTGTTTTGTTTTATATCATTTGTATCAAAAAACCAGTGTGTGAAACGTAAAAACTTTGGGCTACCTATTGAAAATCTATAGTCATTCTGGTTTGGTAGTATATTTTGAAAACCACATGTAACAAAACAACTATTCTGTACACATCGATTGAAGGTACCTTGGTCACATGTCCATTACATCAAAGTAACATACATCAAACTTATTTGCGTTATATCATGTGAAATAAAAAACAGAAATTTCATTGAATATATCTTTAATAGTTTTGATAAAATTAATATTAGCACAGATAAATTGTTGACTATCCATGGCATAAAATAAAATAATGTAGACTCTGTCTGCATACAGAGGAAAAAGATATATTTTTTTAAATATTGTTTATACACACAACTGGATCATACAGTAAAGAGGATTAAGTAACAGATGCTTGTAGTCTGTGCATTTCTGTGCAGTTAGTGTGTACAAAAATACTCACAATGTAACTTCCCTTTTTTGAAATATAACATGAAATGAGTTATGCCTTTTACCAAAATCTGATTTCGATCACATTTATTTTCTATGCAATTTATTATGAATACATCTACAAACATATACATTATCCCAAATACATTATGTTTCATCATTTGATTTATTGCATAATAATTCTTTTTAGATTGTACAGTCCTGTGTATGTATTCTTACATATTATAAGCTCAAAGCACTGTAATCTCCTTTTGGTAAATCCTTGTCCTATAGAAAATCACTTTGAATAGATCTGGAAATTGAATATCAAATACTGTCCCCAACTGGTCTGCAGACAGCCTTTATGATTGTGATTGAAACTAGGGGCGTGTTTGGTAGACAAAACGCTTTTGGGCATTTCAAAACGTTTTGTTCATGAATGACTAATTGTCACGGGCAACCTGGGACAAAGGAAGGCGGAAGAGTGAGGTGACTCGATCTTCAAAGGCCAAGCGCATGGAGCTCAGGCTGTTAGTTTTGTTTACAAATACAAACAAAAACATAAACCAATAAATGAGTAGATAAATAAATGATAAACAAACAAACAAACACTACCCCCCCCCCCCCCCCCCCCGAATAGTCGCCAATGACTATGGGGGGGGGGGGGGTAGTATCTGTTTGTTTGTTGGTTGGTTTGTTGGTGTTTATTCACTTATTTATCTACTCATATATCGGTTTATTTGTTTATGTTTTTGTTTGTTTACTTGTTTATCTATTTGTTTGTTTGTTTGTTTGTTTACTTATTTGTTTGTTTGTTTATATTTGTAAACAAAACTAACTGAGCCTGTGCTTCCTGTGGTGCAACATGCATAATACTGTCCAGAAGAGGGTCAGGTCACCCTGGCCAAACAATGACAAAACATTTTGGCTACCGAATGCACCCTAGGTGTACTCATAATGCTAAAACTCTTCCACTGATGATTTCAACTTGATTTGAAAGAACTTAACACACAAAAGAAAATTGAACAATGTTACGTACATTACATACCATAAAGATGGTAAGTGAGCAATTCAAAGTCTAGACTGACAAGTTTAAAAAAATAAATAATAAAATTAACTTTGGCACTCTTCTCTCATTGGTATTTTGTAATAAAGTCTCCAATTCCCTCATCAACTTAACATAAAAACATTTGCAGTTACAGTGACATTTACTTTGATGATAACCTTCAGCTGTATATTTTCTTAAATACAATCAGGGTCATCAATTTTAAAGAACGTTTACAGTTAAAACGGGAAGTGTTTGCCTGTCGACTGTATGCAGCATATACATTTTATGATCAAAACTGATGATTTGGCATGTTCAAGTTGTTGCTTTACTGGATTCATAACACTTACTGTTGAACACATCAGAATAAACTGATTTTCATCTCACGGCAGATATCTCATGAGATCCCGTGTGAGCCATTTCGCCCTTAGTAGCCAGGTGAGGGTGGTCAAGCTGAAAGAGTCAAACACTTAGCAACACTAGTACATGTACTATTGTTCTCAATATCATCTCACATGGCCTCGGCAAAAGTTTGACCGCGATCAAATGTTTGACGCTAGGCATATTTCGTGATATCTGCAACGACACATAAAATCCCTTATTGTGACAGAGGAGAGCATTTTAGACTCTCCTCAATAAAAATCATGCTTCAGCAGTAAATGTGTTTTTATCTATCAAGTAAACCAACATCCGTAACTTGCCAAATCCTCAACTTTAATGTAAAATATGTTACACAGTCTTCTGGTGAACACTTCCTGTTTCAGTTTGTCAATACTTTAAAAAAATTCAGTTGCTTGTTTTATAGAAAATCTAAATACATTAAAAATAAATTCAAACAAGAGTATATATTTTCACTTGAGAGTGCATGCCAGAACATGCCATTTATATTTATTTTAAAAATCAATATATGCCAGGTTACTTTTCATGTGTAAATAAAACTATGTATTCTACAAAATCCATTACTTAAACACAGACACTGTATCAATACTTACCCAACCATTTAGTCAGTAAAGGATTTGGAGACAGTGGCAAAGTTTCCCTTATTCCATCATCATGCTGTTATCTTTGGTACACCACCGTAATACATCACTACATATACATAATCCACTTTAATATTTGCATGAGCCTGACTAGCACGGTTTTCTGTGATTCCTATAAATACCAACATATACCTGTAGTGCATATAATCTCCTTCACCGTCAAAATGTTATACAAATTGTTGTACACTTGTAGCAAAGAATGAAACAATGAGGAAGGAACGGTGCATTGAAAACTTCCGTTTTCTGTAATTATGACTCAAAGAATATTTATGTAAAACTGGAAATTCAATTGTTTTGGCCATTTCTTATGCCTCACTTACAAAAATGTAGAAATTGATAAGTAAGATCCACAACAGCGAATTCGTCAGTCTACACTAGTATTTTTTTAAATTGTCAATAATAACATAGATAACCCTTTGATGTTTTATGACAGACTAGATAGCAATCATAATCCATATTTAACCAAATGCATATGTAACCACTTAAGTTTTAATACAAATTATTATAATGATCGCTAAATAACAGTTAATGCTTTAGAATTTACAATAATATGTCCTGTTCAGCAGATCAAATGAAAATAACCTAACACTAGCACTATCCATCAAGCTCACAATACAAACTATTATGTTTGGCGGTTTCCCAATTTTATGCAATTTATCACTCTGGATTTCTGTTTTTATTTTCACCTTTTTTTTACTCATATTGGGAAGTGTTGCTACATTTAATCATTTCTCACTGCCTGTACACAATTTTTCAAACATATGTAAATGAATAAAATCATAATTTTTCAGTAATAGTTGACAAAATGACCAATAATGCAAATGTATGACATTCAAATTGGAAAGTAAATTTGCTCATTGCAATTTTGTAAAAAGTTAAAGATGACATGGTGAGGAAAATGGTAGTCTGTAACTGAGCCCTAAGTTTCAACTAATGTTCTTGTACATAAATTGCATTACCAGTAAATACACACAAGCATGGCTTGAATCTTCAAAAAGCTTCACACCTTGACAAGCTTTTCAATGAAACTTGATTCAAGTTGCAATTGTACAAATTGAGAAAACACAATATAACTATAACTCGAACAAATTTGAGTAAAATGTAGTGAAAGATGGTGAAATATGTTCAAAAAGGCTTGAATATTGAGACTTTGGTGTTTGCTTGAAAACTGTGACTTGGGTGTTTCCTTGGAAACTGAGACTGGGTGTTTCCTTGGAAACTGAGACTAGTTTTCTTTTGGACAGTAAAATATAGTTACTTTGGAATGGTAAAGTGGAATGAATGTGACAGTTTGGAGCTATGGACCTTGATCAGATAATGATTTAATTATTAAGCATTGATGTCAGTTTTGCCAGTTTTGCAGAGAGACATTGACACCAAATAATTAAATCATTGCATGATCAAGGTCCGTAGCAGAAAGATCAAAACATTGCATTCGTTGCCAATTTACTGTTCCAAATTCACTATATTTTACTGTCCTATTGATTCTTGGAACCATGAACAATATATTCTCCAGGTTTTCTTTTGACTGTTTGATAATGTCATGTTTATATCATGATATACAAACTTATGGCAAGGGCACATGATAAACCTGATTCAACACAGTTTAGTACTACACATGTAGCAGTTAGAGTGGTAAAAGTACTAGCAGTTAGAATGCTACAAGTAAATCTCCATGTAAAACTCAAGTAACCAACACAGAACACAAAGTTAGACTGTTCCCATTTTATATATGTGCATAAAATATAAGACAAGATTATTAAAGATAAGTAAAGTATAGACTCAACAAAAAAACATGATCTCATACTTAAAGCAAAGATCATTTTAGCTTAATTCAATGTCCTTTATCATGAGTGAGTTGTCAAGAATTTCTGACATGTTACCCAACATGCAATGCTCTATTCTAAAATCTGACTCCCTAGCAATGTAAGCAAAATACTATTTCGAGTGTTGAGCATTTGGCAACCTAGGAGTACCACCATGAACACTAGTACATCACATGTACAAATAATACTAAGACACAAATAAAATAAAGTATCCATAATTTGCTATAGTTCTTCTAAATTTTCTACTTTACAAGAGAAAAAAATTACTTGCGATAATGTAAACTGGCCTGTCATCTCATCTATGACACATATCTAGCTTGTCTTGGCTTTTAATACATACTCAAAAACAAAAGTAAACAGTGAAGGCTGATAGAGGGCCCCCTCTGCAATGCGATTACATTCATAATTGTCAAAGTATCCATGTCTGTTACTTGACGTCTTCCCCCTTGGCAGCTTCTGTAGATTTAACATCTGACTTGTCTTTCGTACCAGATGGGACTTCCTTTGACAGTTTTTCGGTAAAGTATTTGAAAATAGAGTCTATACACTTGTGGGATGTTTCTTCATGTTTCTTTGTACCTGAGAGTACAATATAAAGGATATGAGAAAAAAGGAAACAATGAAAAAGTTAAATTAATATTCAGATGGTCCATCAAATTTATATACCCAACATTTCTATCTTTATACAAACATGTACATCCATCCAATGGTCCATACCAATATGCAATACTAAACAACACCGACCATGCTCTATTGTAAATCAGTTAGCTGAAAGAGAGGTTTCCAACATCACAACTTTTCTTATTTTTTATGACAATTCACAAAGTTTTTATTATCCTTAGTCAAACTTATCACTGCAATAAAAAATAAGTGTTTTACAGAATGTATGATGTGACTTCACAAACTTCACAACATTTCGTTCTGCAAACAATGAAGAAAATACTCAATTTCTACATCCACAAACACACACTGCCATGCACCATATAGAAACTGATGTGTCAGGCTGCAGATGTACACACACACCAGACTATACGCTTGTGTACACACATATACATACACCCAGACATTGTGGGATGCGCTAACAAATGCAAACATAGACACTCACACTTACACACATGAATATATAAATAAGCACATACATATTCATATATGATAACATACATACATACATACATACATACATATGCACGCACGCACGCACAAATGCATGCACGCACACACACACGCACACATGCACACACATACATACATACACACATACATACATAAATACATACATACCTCATTACCACCTGCATGGCTACCTGCAAACACTCTAAAGACTGACATGGACAAAGAGACACACGAAGACAGAGTAAGCAGAGTATTACATGCATGTACACATCTAGGTGATCTAGAATTACAAACCTGCTGATAATTTAGGAACTTCAAGCATTGTATTGGTAACAGGTGTGTCAATTTCTTGATCTGAGGTAACCCAGTTCACAGCATTCTGTAGGGGAATAACATAGTTGTCTTTTAAATGTTAGACATTTACCACGGAAACTAGAGTTTCAAGGGATGCATTACTTTCATTTATGATTCAAAATTTGGTCGCTCTACTTGTACGTAAAATTTAGTAGGAAGGTTTGCATAGTAACTATGGTTAAAAGTTTATTATTGTTTTACACAGGGGTTTTGTTTCAGGGGAAAAGACACACGACAGTGAAGCTACTGAAAATAAATTCATGATGAAACTTTAGATTTTTATTATCCAACATGAAACATGTGAATTAAACTTACGTATAATATGCATATTTGGAGAGATTATCAGAGAAATGGTGATTTTTATTACATGCTGTATCAATGGTCAGATTATTCTCCAAGTTGTAACAATACAGTGAAATTGATAGTGTAGGAATTTAACAATTAAAACATTACCTTGATGAACCAATTGATGACAGGATCATTTGCTTCCTGTAAATGTAAGCTGTGAATAGAATCTGTCATTGCTACAGCTGTCACTTTCTGGTAGAAGGCTTTCTCTCTTGATATACACTGAAAGAATAAATAAAGTGATTTCTTCCATTTAAAAAGCAAATTGTCAATGCAAGGATAATTTGGGCATGCATTGAATTTATTCTGATTATCACATTTGTAAGAAAAAAGTTCACTTTGCAGTATCTACTTTAGTATACCATGCACAAGCCAAGTTGAACAAAAAATATGGCATTTATACCCTAGTTGTTCTTTGTCATGACAATGCATGTCGATGTTATTGGTTCTGTTGTGTGTGAAATATGAGTCAAAGCATTCAAAATTGCCATTACTTTCCCCGATTTTTCTTTGATATTACTGGCGCTGGTATAATTATGTTATTCTCCAATATTTTTCTTCATTCAGCCAGAAAATACTCATGACCTAAGGGTTTTGTTACTACTAATCTAGTGACTTGAAGTAGCATAGCACTTAGGTCACTCGTATTTTCCTTAGCTGAATGATCCTGTCTCATAATTTAGTCTCCAGACTCAGAGGATAAACTCTTCACAGAGGTAATCTCCCTAATTATATTATTAGATATACTAACAGTCCACAATGAAAAGAAATGGATTAAGCCATAGTCCATGTCAGTTTTAAATGACAGAGGTACAAAATCTAGATAAGTCTACATCCAGATAGGGATTATATCTTATTTTATTTCTTGAATTAGCTTCTTAAATCTCATCTATCTTATTTCTTACTATCTGTGCAGACATGCATGGCCTGTAATACTTAAAGCTATATAAAATACACTTAGAGGATACACGATATATTTCTTATATAGTTTGCACTGGTAGCCTACTGGATTATGCATAGAGTAGAGCATGTAGAACAATTGGCAGATATATCTGTACAAAACTGTTGTCTGTAAAACTACATGTGTTTTAATTCATCAATTAGAAATTATAGTATTCTACAATAAATTAAAAAAGTCAAGGTTACCATTGACAGTCAAGTAAAAACCTGCCTACTGGTATCTAAACTAACTGTAATCTTTATGGCCACAGTATTAGTAGAGTTTTAAGGGTTAAAGTTGTAATAAACCTTATATCATATATGGCTGTGTGTCAAACACTTTTCCAAAGTGTTACAAATGTATAAACCACACTTATAAAGTTGTTGAAAATCAGATATCATCCTTCCTTCAAACATATACTGTTACAGACAATACTTTCCTTACTTTATGAAAGGATAGGATTAAGTGAGATTAAGATTAAAATTTTGGTGACACAGTTGTGGTCTTTTAGGACCAACTTTTTCTATAGCTTAAGACTATTTTTACACCCAAATGTTAATGCTAATTCAGTATGGCATGAAAGTAAAGAAGTACAATACAATCCAAGAGATGCACCATGCATATTACCACGGTATAGAGAAAAGACTTACCAAACTAGTTACACAGAGTCCTCCATAACTGTGTGCAACTATAACAATCTGTTTGGCTTTACTTCTTATCACAAAGTTATCCCACACATAACGAGTATGGTTTTCTGCTGTCTGGTTCTCCTGGTAACAAAAAAAATAATTCTCTTCAAACGAATATTTTTATATTCATAATACGGGTGACCCCTTTTTAACTAGTTTACAATAATATTACAAAAAAATGATGATGCAATCGGCCAGTCTGAGAATTGAAAAGAAACAAGTTTTAAAAGGCAAGTGTGTGTCTACGTGGTGATGGGGTTTTAATTCACAAATATATTTTTAGTACTCTATATGCCTTAGGGTTATTTCAAGAAATATCAATTGTAATGAGCAGAACTATTTCATTTATTCAGTTGTATGTATTCAGACACAACATGGCATCGAGACCGTACTGGTAGTTGTATGTAATTTATGCATATCAATATCGCTATGGAAACAATATGCATATTTAGATACAGAGGTATTAACATTACTTACTCTTATTCCCTTTCTTTCTTCCTTTCTTTGGTAATTTTCATTGCCATTTAGAATAATCAATCCATACCCCTCCTGTCATTGTCATGAAAAAAAAACAAATATAACAAACATTTAATAAATAAATTACTATTTCACTGAAGCTAAAAATATTGGAACAATGATTGTAGACTGAAGCTTTGTCCTTCATCATCACTTACATGACAAATGTATGGAGCAGTGCTATGGAAGGACATTTCTCTATTACAGAAAAAAAAATGTTTGACTATTCAAGAATTCTGACTCCATTCCTTGGATGAAGTTTTATTTGTTGTCAGGTGGCTGGTCACATGCTGGTCATGTGACTTGAAGGAATTATATCACATTATTACTGAGGTCTAAGTACATCAAATGAAACTCTGGTTATGATTGGTGTCTTTTTTAATGTTTGTCACTGAGGGTGCACATACTTCTTTAGGTAGATACTCTAAACCTGGAAATTTTCGCTAAAGACTTATTTGCGCTAATTTTGCTGGAAAACAAAAACGCAAAAATAAGTACTGACTAAAACGCCTTTTTGCACATGAACACAATGTACCTGTCTGGTAATAAGAGACAATTGGTCTTTGAGAACTTGCTGAAGACTGTAAAATTGCAAAATATTGTAGTAGTGAAAACATCTAGGTTTATGGTATTACACTTAACAAACATCTTTGATCTATCATCTAGTGTTGTTTTACTCTAGTTCAAGATGCCTACGACTGTATACATCACTTACGTTCATACATTTTACTTACTTATCACATATATATAGCCAAACCACTGTCATATCTGTATTGTGCAGCTGGCAAGTCTCAATCAGTCATGAAATGTAATGACCAACAGCTTTTAGGCTCTTAGCAAGGAAACATTCAAAAACATAGCTCATAATTATCCCATAGACAGTGTCTACGATTATCCCTATGAATTGACACAAATTTTAATGCCCTACTTAAAAGGAACTCTTTTTTCATGAATAGAGTCTGGCTTTAAATGGTTAGATCTATCAAATTCCAGTGGTAAGTTTCTTACATTCATTGCACGTTTAATGTATGGTATCTGTGTACCACTTTCCATGTTTTGATTGATGATTAGACTTCTTGCCCATTGACCAGCTCTAACAACACCACTGCCATGGATTAACAACATCACTTTGTCAGTATTACTTAAAGCATCATCACTCATGAATATAAAACTTTTGGGTTCCTCCTCTGTGGCATCAACCTAAAAGAACAAAAGACAAGGCAAGTACTTTGATATAAAGCATGTGAGAAACTTACTGTGGTGTATGTATCACATGATACAATGTGTAAGATTTCTTGAATATTACATATTTAGGAAATCACTGTTTGGTACAGTTTTTAACAGGCATATATATGTACATACATTCATGCATGAACATGCATGCATGTATGTATGTAAATACATACAAAAAATGTACATACATACACACATAAACCATAGACAGTCTCCCCTCTACTGTCTATGCATAAACACACAGCACACACACACACACACACACACACACACACACACACACACACACACACACACACACAAACACATACCTACATACATACATACATACATACATACATACATACATACATACATACATACATACATACATACATACAGACAGACAGACAGACACAGACAGACAGACAGACAGACAGACATACATACATACATACGTATATGTTATAACTGTGTAGTCTTTTGTGTTCTGTATTTTAACAACTGTTTTGCTTTAGTTAGAAATTAAATACATGATGTTATCAATTTGAAGTATATAACAATAGACTAAGTGATAGAGTTACCATAGTAACACTTACAGGGATGACATGTCTTTTCAGCTGTAGGTCATCTAGTTTTTTGTATACAATTTCCGTGATAATCTGTAGGAGAAATAAAATAAGAAAATGACTGAATCTATCTAATGTGAAACAATTGGATGTTATCCCCAATATTTTTCTTCTTTCAGCCAAAGAAAATACAAGTGACCTAAGGGGCCTTTTATGAGTCTAGTGACTCATAGTGACAACCCTTAGATCATGAGTATTTTCCAGTTGAATGAAGACAAATATTGGAGCATAACATAGTTATACCAGTGACAGTAATATCAAAGAAAAAAGTAATTGCAATTTTGAACGTTTGAACTCATATTTCGAACACAGCAGAACCAGTGACGTAGACACATGTTGTCATGATATAGACACCTGTTGTCGTGACGTAGAACAACCAGAGTATATATTCCATATTTTTTGTTCAACTATTTTTTGTGCATGATATAATCTATAATACAAGACAATAAACTTGTCTCTTTATCTACAACTGACAGCAAAGATGTCATTCAATTTACAGTGTCAAATATTTAGTGATGTGTTACATGTATATACATTTTATATCACCAGAAATATCTAAACAACGGAAAGCAAATCTGTGATGTAAAACTTTTAATCAACAATTTCTTAATCCTATTTCTCCCAACTAGTAATTGCTTGTTTACAAACAATACCCCCTGGGGAGAAACACGATGTCTCAAATCTTAACAAAGTAATAGATAATACATTATTTTCCTGAGACTTCTGAATAGAGTTGCAACATGGTTGTCTTGCATAAAGCTAAATTCTGATAAATCAATGCAAATATCAATTGAGAGAAAGTGATCAATCTTTTATCCTTGCATTGTGGGTTTTTCTCTACAACATAATTTACACTTCATTATAATTAACAAAAGTTGATCAATTACCTCTCCTATAGCCTCGTATCTCTTTTGATTATATAAATGGTCGTCTTTTTTCACAAAAAATTCAAATTTGTCTCCAGTCTTGATATCTCTCAATTCACCATCTAACAAGAAATATCATGTAGCATTAAAATTCAAAATATTACATAAAGCTAAACAGTGGACCAGGTGCAAAACATTGTGGTATGTATGATACATAAACAGTGGTGCAGCAAATTGTGGTATGCATGATACATACTGTAAACAGTGGTGCAGCACATTGTGGTATGTATAATACATAAACAGTGGTGCAGCAAATTGTGGTATGTATGATACATAAACAGTGGTGCAGCACATTGTGGTATGTATGATACATAAACAGTGGTGCAGCACATTGTGGTATGTATGATACATAAACAGTGGTGCAGCACATTATGGTATGTATGATACATAAACAGTGGTGCAGCACATTGTGGTATGTATGATACATAAACAGTGGTGCAACACATTGTCAATTTGTGGTATGTATGATACATAAACAGTGGTGCAGAACATTGTGGTATGTATGATACATTAACAGTGGTGCAGCACATTGTGGTATGTATGATACATAAACAGTGATGCAGCACATTGTGGTATGTATGATACATTACCAGTGATGCAGCACATTGTGGTATGTATGATACATTAACAGTGGTGCAGCACATTGTGGTATGTATGATACATACTGTTAACAGTGGTGCAGCACATTGTGGTATGTATGATACATAAACAGTGGTGCAGCACATTGTGGTATGTATGATACATTAACAGTGGTGCAGCACATATGATACACTTTTTGAAGGTTTAACAAGAAATTTGTCCCTTGTTTTCAATCAAGAAGTCAATTCTTTTTCACCAATTGATTAATAAACCAATTTGTCAATCAATCAATCAATCAATCAATTAAAACAATTTCTAGAATGCCAGAGTCCAAATGTTTGATTTCTTCAATGGCACTGAAAAGGTCAATCAATGTTTCACTGAAAAATGTCTGCACTTTATTCTGGAAAATTTTTACTACGATTGCAATATTTCTGAATATGTAATGAGTTTTACACGTCATCTTCATTTACAAATAAAGAATACATCTCAAGAGAATTCAACAGTTACTATATATAATTTTATTTTAACTTTTGGTCAAATTTTTCTGGCAAGTACTTCCTATATTGACATCTACAATGTGTTTAAAATCTAGCCTATTGAAAGAATAGTGCAATATTATTAATTATCAACTATTCATTAGGGTAACATTAAACATTTGTTTCCTCCAGAGTCCAGGAACTGTGCCTCACCCCAAAAAAAAACAGTTTCCCCAGGGAAATAATTTGTATTTTGGTGACCCAAAACAAATGGAAACTGAAGAATGATGTTGACATCAGTGAACTTGTGGTATGTAAAATAGTACATCTGTTTCCTGTATTGTACGCAGAAACAATGTTCAGGAACAATTCCAAGAAGGTTTTGAATTATGATGACAAATGGTAACTTCAGTTATCTCAAAAAAGGCAATACAAACAAATCTTTTCCTTTTGTTAGCATTTTTGTTGTTCTCTTTGAACTTTTCTCATAAATGAATGCAAGTACATGTCTTTGAAAATTGCAAAATTCATGTTATTTACAGACTAGTGTCCCACTATTTCAAACAATTATGCATTGTTTCTGCTATGAAAAACACATACAAGTTACTTCACTGGTGATAATTTTGCAAATGATATTAACATTGCATGATCAACAGCATTTGACTCTATATTTACAGATAACAACACAACAAATAGATGAGGTGTGTTACAAATAGCGCCAGCAGTGGTGGTGGTGGTGGTGGTGGTACCATCATCATCATCCCCATCATCATCATCATCATCATCATCATCATCATCATCATCATCATCATCATCATCATCATCATCATCATCATCATCATCATCATGAATTTGAACATTACAATCTCAGACACAACATACCAGCTTTCACATCAATTTGGACCATTAACATGCGACGTAGTCAACAATCAAGTACACTTCACATATGACCAGCAATTAGTCTATGCGGTATGCTAATTAACATTTGACCATCAAATGGCAAATTCCTCCTTCCCTGATCTGCATATGGACAATGTGCACTAAATGATGATGATGATGATGATGATGATGATGATGATGATGATGATGATGATGACGACGACGACGACAACAACGATGATGACGACGATGACAACAATGACGACGACGACGATGATGATGATAATGATAATGATAATGGTGATGATGATATAAAATCCTTACCTTCATTGAAAGCATATCCAAATTCCTCTAAGGTAGATGGAAAAGTAAATGTTCTATTACGCTCAAGTTCCCTTTTCAGTTTTGTCATCTCATATGGTGTCATATCTTTTTTGACATCCTCATCTGTTTCATTACCAACCAGTTTACTTGCTCCTGCTCCCTCTCCTTCTACTTCATTTGTTTTATCTACTTTCTCATCTTTTTCTCCTTCTTTCTCTGGTATCTCTTTTTTGTCCACATCAGCAACATCACTTTTATTTTCATCATCTTTCCCTTCAGTTTTACTGTCATCTTGCTGGTCTAATTTCTGGCTTGCAGGTTCATCACTTTGATTAGGGGCCTCTTGTTGCAATTGTTGTGCCCCACCTTCAGCAGCATCTTCTGTTTTTTCATCTACATTTTCCTTTGCTTCATCTAGTACTAAAACAAAGTAAGCAATGGTTAGGTTGTCATGGATTTCAAGACACAGAATCTAGTTAGTATGTTCCTAGTACAGTATAATACAGCCCAGAGACTTAGCTCTCTCACTTGAGTATGTTGTGATAAGCCAGTATGTCGAGTTAGATAGCCAAGTCTCTGGACTAAGTGCATACTCATGTACCTTTTCCAATGCTAAACCAGTTACACCTCTATTTCATTTTCTCCTTCCGAAGAACTTCATTTCCACCCCCACCTCCACCCCCCAACACACACAGTAATATCATCAATCCGACCACTGAAATTTTCCAATATATCTCTCTACCCCACTACATACATACATACATACATACATACATACACACACACACACACAGACAGACAGACAGACAGACAGACATACATACATACATACATACATACATACATACATACATACATACATACATACATACATACATACATACATACATACATACATACATACATACATACATACATACATACATACATACATACATACATACATACATACATACATACATACATACATACATACATACATACATACATACATACATACATACATACATACATACATACATACATAGCGTTGGAGTTCAATGTTTACCTTGTTCAGACAATTCATTTCCTGTATCCATCTGTGAATTTTCTTCCTCCTTGTTTTCTTCAGGTAGTTCTTGTTTCTCCTCCCCATTCTTTACTACCTTTGGTACTGCTTGTTCTGTTTCCATAGGTTCAGCTTGTGGTGGAATTTCTTGTGACATCTGTTGTTCTTCTGCTCCTGTATTCTCGTTATCTGCCATCTTTGAATCCCTTATCACAATTATCACCTATACAGAGTTCATATTAAAAATACATACGATCAGTTTCATCATCACCAATGAAAATGTCCCGTCACATAGTTGAAAGTTATACTTTCATGTGCAACCAGGAAGTACTGGATCATGGTCTGTTTCATGCAAATAAATTATAAACATTCGTCAGCAACATATCTTTCTGTGTATTATTAGTAATGGAATTACACTGGCGTTGATGCGTCAGACAGATGGTGACCGGATGTGAAATATATACGTACGTCTAGGAGATGTCTCTTAGTATGGATGTTTTACATATTATAACCATGATTCTAGCACAGACATCTGTGATTCTAGTGAGACTAATACATCCATGGACTAGGATAACCTACGACAGATTGTGTTGATAACCGATGACAATATAGATTGTGCAATGATGGGAACTTTTAAAATTTTAATCATTACAATTTACAGTGTGTACATCTCCGATACGGTTATACATGTAGTATAGCAAGCAAAGTTTGCTGGTGCTAAAGGAATGAAATGTAATAAAAAAAGGTTCGACGATAACATACAGATTTGCACACGAAACTCGATAAAAACGGCCATCTGGACATTTATAAATTAAAATGAGTTACAAGAGACATTTCAAAGCTGGTGTACGACGCGACTAAGACAATACAGAGGGGACCGACACCTCCTCCAACAAGCTAGCAACACCGTAATTGCTAAAACATACCTACCTGATGAATGAAGAGAGCGAGAAGTATCGTAGTTGCAAATCTTTTCCACATGCGGAAGTAAGTTTGGGGATTCCCCAGTCCAGACTGCGCATTCTCAGTGTGATCGCGAGTATCTCTCCATGCAGCAGAGTCCCATTGTGAGATGAGTCTGGGTAACCGAGACTACAGTGTGTGTAGCATTGTGGGAAATGTGACTTAACGAGATAGTGGTATACTGGTAATTTTCCCAAGATGACCTCATCATGACCAGATGTTTCTCTTGCCTAATACATTCTATTTTTCGGAAAAAGCGTAATGTAAGAACTTTCATTGGGGTAGTTTAATCCCGGGGGTTTAATGTATTACATGTATCTGGGTTAGTAATAGTAAATGAACTACATTAAATAATATTTGATGAAAAAGATCTCAAGTTCAATGTATAGATTTATGTTTCACCTGTATTGCAATCTTACCGCAACCATAGATATTATCCTTTCCAAGATCTATGCTGCAACTAACAATGCAATGTCCATTATAAAGAAAGTAAAGCATTGCCATTACAATGTAAGTGTAAAGCATTGCCATTACAATGTAAGTGTAAACTTTGTTAGTGGTCTGAGGTGTAAAGCATTGCCATTACAATGTAAGTGTAACTTACTATTGCGTGTATTGCATCACGTCGGAACCAACAGTGTCTCTGTTATGTAATCTTTTTGTTAAAGTTGTTAATTCATGTCGGATTGTGTATTTGTAACTATGACCTAAAACTTTTATTTTCACAGTTTACCATTTGTCTGTGTTTTCACAAATTATTTTTTTCTATAGCTATACGTTTTCTTTTATCGATTGTCGTGTCATTTCTCAGATTTGGTAATATTGTAGCTCATTAATGGACACCGGTTGTGTTGAAAATAAAAAAAATAAAATAAAATATTAATTATTATTTTATTATCCGATTACATGATTACATCGTTAGCCAATGTTTTCAATAGAATGCACCAGTCAAAACACATTTTCACAGATTTCATGCTTTTATTTATACTTTCTAATGATGGTAAATGTTTTCTCGTAGTCATTGTAATCCTCTTTGTACCCGCCCACCTTCTTCAGTCTGATGTCACAGTGGAAAACGGCATGACTCACCACCTCCTGCTCACCTCCTAACAAAAACGGGACCGGAAGCTCTGGATTACCCAGTATGCACCTGTAAAGTCAGACATTTTGATTTCGATTGCTAGCCAGTAGTTGTAGCAGGAAAGGGTCCTTGTTTTTGTTAGAAAAACGTACGTTGTGTCGCTGAACAGTTACAATACATCGTGACTATACGGTATAGAAGGTAAGTTGTCCTTCATGTACATTCTATCAATTGAAATAATACTCAAAGCATACACTGGCTTGAGAGTTGGAAGTGTTAAAAAGCTTTGTCACCCGCTTGAAGGAATATTGGGCTGCATTGATCATGATCTTTGTGTTATGGTGTCGTTGTTGTTACTCGTGTTGGGTGTGAATGAAAGAAGACGCCTGTCCGTATTCTTGGTGCAAAAATTATGTCCACTTTCTAAGATGTGGTTCGATTACATTAATTCTAAATGTTTGGTGCATTATTTTGGTGAGAAATTTGGAAATTTGTAGGACTAGTAGGAGTGTTTCGACGATGACAAACGGAGTGTTCTGTTGAAATCACATCCCCAACGCTATGAGTATCTCACGTGTGTTGGACTTGGACAAATTACCGTCCAGTCTAGACGGTGATACGTGTATCTCCTTTGAAATGTTGTCATGTTTTTCTTGAAGTTCTGTAACATTATTATTTTCATGTTAACCCAAGAGAATTTTCGTAAACATGCTATATAATCCGTCATTTTCCGTGTGTAGATCAATACGTGTGGGCTTTACGTAAACAAAACCCAGTTGCATAATAATTACTAGGCGAGATTTAACTGGCAGTGGTAGCCCTGAACTGTTGCTTACACTACAGTTTGAGTATCACTATCACCATGAACACAGGACTCGCTTCTTAATGTGTACCATGCACAAAATTCGATAAGCACTTACACTACATTTCAGCAAGCCGGATCGAGGACTGTTCAATATTTACATGTACATGTATATGTACATAATCTGTCTTGTTTTGTTGTTGAAAATTTGCATAGAAGAGAGCACAAGAAATATGACACTTGAATAGTATTCAGTGATAGCTTGGGTGCTTTCATTCTAGTGTACCCACTGAATACAGAGAAAATATAACATATTTGCAAGTAATTTTGTACAGTGTTTTGTAACATTGACAAGTTAAAATTTGCAGAAACCTTCAAAGTGATAATTTAAGATATTATTAGAAACATACAAATGATTAGTCGGTGGAGATTTCTGGTGTTTACTCAAATTGGAAGTAACGTTATGGCAACTCACTTGCTGACATATACAAATTACAAATTTGAAAAACTGATCAAAAGGGACATCTCAATAAAAATTTACCAAAAAAATACCCACTTCATGGACAAGTACTCTCTGATTTGGACAAGTGTTTTTTAATTTCTACTTGTCCAATGGGCAAGAAATTATTTTTCATTATTTTGAGCCCTGCCTAACTCTAGCTTTGTAAATACAAAATAACTACTGTACTCATGTATGATATGATATAGTTGGTCGATTAGAAAACAGACTTACTCAGCATGCAGTGAGAACTTCAGAAGATATACAAATACCAGTAAATAATTATTCCGATTTGCACTTTATTTTCCTGTAGGTTATTCGACAGCTAAACAGAAATGTCGGTGGAATTCCTTGGTTGTGTTGTGTCTCTACATTGTGGAGACTCACTAGGTACATATCAGGGCCATGTGTCCAAGGTGGACAAAACCTTACAGACCATATCACTAATCAGAGCCTATCGTAATGGTGTCAAGTGCACTGTTCCAGAACTGACAATAAGGTATGTTTTGTACGGTACATCTAGATTACAAATGAACATTATGGCATGTCATACTCATGGTTCTCCTTGGATTCAAAGGAGTGCTGGTCAGTTGTTTACATTCATGAGTATTAATATTTGCTGGGTGAAACAATAGTAAAAGATGTCATTTGTAGATCATGACTGAGCATATAATTTACATAAACAATGGAACTAGGTTATTGGAAGTGAGAGTATATTTACACTTTCAATTCATCACAGACCTTTTTGTGTAGGGTCTATGAATTAATATATGTTTTTGTAGACCTTCCTTGCCAACAAGCTCTTGTCTGATGTAGAATTTTGCATCACCTACTCCTAGGTATGTCTTAAAATAACAAATTATCATTTGATTTCATAGTCAACAGTACACCATCTGGTCTGTGTGCATTATGGGTGTGCATGAGAATAAATCAACTTTAATGTTCACCTTTGACCTGCTGGCATGAGGTAAAATACTGTTGCAAGCTTAAAAGGGAGACTTGGCCACATACATGTAAAACAAAGTCAGGCACCTATTCAATGTAGAATTAGAAACTGTTATTGGTTGTGCTCCTGTTATCTCTTCTCAAATTAATTATAAATGTCTTTCTCTCTAACATGCAAAATACTTACTTTGTAGACATATTAAAAAGCTTTTATCAACATTATGGAAGATGTTTATGTATATAGAGGTGGTAAGGTCATATTTAATCCAACTGTATATAGGGATAAATTTAAGTAGATTAACATATTCATCATTGCAGTTGTTCCATATTGTTGTCACTTACAAGTGCCCACGATAACCAAATCTTTCTGAGTCTCTGAAATTGAAGCTGTGATATCAGAAGAAAAGTTTCAAATATTCTTATTTTTGTTTTGTGAATTCTGTTGTTTTGTTTTGTTGACAGTGCTGGAGACATCAAAGATTTAAAGATCCTGAAGACTGCAGAGGAAGTGGATCTCGAGCAAAAGGAGAAGGAGAAGAAGAAAAAGGCTTATGTGGTGAGAGCAACACCAAAGAAAGCCAAGAGCACTGAATTAACAGGTATCAGAAATGGTAGTATTGAAAACAATGGGTCAGTACAATCTGATAATAACAATTCAGGCAGTGCCCAGAATGGAATCAATATACTGCCTAAGAAAGTGTCAAATAATACATTCCAGTCGTCTAGTACAGGACTAAAAGGAGAGAAAATACACAGTCATAGTTATGGAAATCCAAACCAATCACACACACCAGGAAAAGGGAAGCCTTCAGATTTCCTACGGAGATCAGATACTGCACCCAGCAAGTTATCAAGCTCCTGTCCTGAGAGTACAGACAGGTACAATGGATCCAGAGGAAACAATGACGTGATGACACTAAAAAAAGAGAACTCAAGTGATACAAATGACAGTGCCGTAACTTTTAGTGTCAGAAGACATGACAGTGGTGAGTCAAGGGGACAGTATAAGAAATCTCAAAGGGCCACAACTGATGATTACTTAGAGACTGGTAAAACCAGTACATTTACAAGACGGAGAAATAACTCTGGTAAGTCAAATTTACTTGTACGTCATGTAAGCATAGCTATGTGTATTCATTTTCATGTGCAGGTGTATAAATGTTTTGTTTGCAAATATGTTTTGTATATAGTTTTCTCACATTTTGTGCAAAGCAATCTATTGAAATTAGTGAAAGAAATAGTGTTTTTATTTTCATGCTGTTTTGATAAGATCTTGTTCCTTGAAGGTGGAGAAATTCAAGAATGTAGAACAATGTACTCAATGCACTGATAGGTAATAAAGAGATACACATATTTTATCAAGCTAGAAAATTATGGTAGCGTTGAGATAGGAATATAGTTTGATCCTCTGATATAGACCTTATTTAGACCACAAATCGCCATTGCCCTACATTTACCCCAGACCTACATGAACAGGAATGAATAAGGCCAGGGATTTATAGTATATTCTCACTCCTAGTCCTAGTGTTGTCTATCAATGAATCAGTAAGGGTTACATAGGACCATTCTTTTGTTCTGGATCAGCTTATTCTGTAAATTACAATGTATAACTGCCAGACAACTGTTTTTTTCACACCCTATTTTCACACCTCGCTTTTTCTCAGCTTGTAGTCATTTATGGACAAGCAAAGACTGACTACAAGTCTTTTTCACACCTAGATTTTACTACCAATTCAAAATGGCCTTTAAAAGGTACACATCGGATTAGGATTAAAATTTAGGTGAGAAAAACAGTTGTCTGGCTGAGCTATAGAAAAAGTTGCTGGAGAACAAAGATAGATTTCATGTTATCCTTATGGCTTCACTGATAAAGATAACACTAATGAGATGACCCTGAATTGAAACGTATCTCTTGAAACACTTGTTTTCTGTTGCAGTTAGTTCAGTTGAGGCCCGCAAGAAAGCTGCCAGCAGTGCTCCAAGAGCCATAGAAAGTGGCAGGAATTCACAGAAAATGAGAGCAAGGGATGCTGCATGTTTCAGTGCACCTATAGACGACACCTACAAGACAGAATTTGACTTTGAGAAGAATTTAGCTTTATTTGACAAAGCAGCAGTCTTTGAAGAAATTAACCAGTCTCATACTAAAGATGACTTAACATTGGAGATGATCAACAGGAGGAAAAAGAACTACAGACATGATGAAAATGTCCTTGATCCCCAACCACTTGCATTGAAAGATATTGTAGTACCACAGAGTATTGGTCAGAAATCCTACAACTCACGTGAGTATCACATGAAATTTTTGTCACCCAAAAGTGTCAGCTATATGTGTTATTTTCATTGGGTTTGTATATGTAGTCCAATAAATGCTTTGCTAAGGTTTGGGTGCCTCTTGTAACTGGGGGGGGGGGGGGGGGGGGGGGGGGGGGGGGGGGTGTCTGGTGATACTTGTTGATTTCTGTTACTTCTGTTACCATGATTTTGATGGGGAAACTCACAAAAATGCTAAATGGGAATGGAGGTCATTGCTCCCTCCCCCAGTAAAAAACAAAACAAACAAACATAACTGTGGTAAGTGCACTCTACAGAATTGATACCCAAGCTTGCAAATATGTTGTTTATATTCAGCTAAGCATATCCATTTGACGTCATTACTTTAATTAAAGAAAGTTGTTCTACCATGATGATCCCTTGGCATTTTCATTATTTTTCTTTCTTTCTAAGAATGATTATATATTTGGATGTCAGAAACATATCATTTGATGAAATTGTGTTTTGGTATGGGTGAATGATTTTACTGGTATCATCTTGGCAACCATTTACTAATAACTTATGTCAGAAATTGCATCTCAATAATTAAATTGAAAACATTGTCAGTTATTGATTAAAGTAACTGTCCAAGTAGAACAAATTATATGCAAAAAGTGTGGTGTTTGTTTTGTGTTATTATATAGTATTGCATATTATGTATAGAGCTCATCACCATGACAACTTGACATCAGATACATGTATCTACAAGGCTACATTTATTAAAATGTACAAATGCTGCTCAGTTACATAGATATTAGAAACAATATTTTTTCTTGTTAAATTATCTACACTTTGCCTTTTGAACTCAAAGAAATTACATTAAATGGCAACAAATCATGAATTTTGTCATTCTTGTAAATGTAAGGTAAAGAAGGCTCTGTTAAAGGGCTAACTTTCAATCCTGGGTCAGTGGTTCGACTCTTCCGACAACTATCAAACCAACATTTTCACTATTAAAATTCCCAAAACACAACTAATGCAGTGACACATTTATTTCTTGAATATTCATAATACCACAGTCCAACATCAGGAGATAAAAAATCTGGCACTTTCATAGGCACTCTGTGAGCATGTTACATGGTCAAAGTCATCAAGCACATAGTGGAGGTTGTATGTCTAGCAGAATGAGCTTCATTTTAATCCACCCATATTTACATGCAGCAGATTAGGGCTGTAAGGAACTGTCATGATCTGTCCATCTTCCTAACACATTTTTTGGACTTGCCAAATTAAAATGTTTAACTTGTCTTGAAATATCATATTTATAAACTTGCATATTCTGATGCATTGTGTATTACTAGAGCAATAGTATTTTATAAGGGTTGTAAAGTTGGTAAAAAATTACTCAAGTTCTCTACGCAGTATGATACAGGGTCTTCAAATCTATGTTCAAAGTTTTATCAGATACCCCTCCTCTCCCCCTTTGTTGCTGGGGTTCCCAAATCTTTTGGGGGGGGGGGGGGGGGCAGTAAAAGTACTACAGGATTGTATGAAAGTGAAATGTCTTAAATACTAAAATAGCACTTCCAATTTTCAAATTACCAACCAGAGCTGTGGACTTTATGAATCATTGTATAAATATGATATAACAGTAGTGTGTGTTTGCTTTGCAGCCCATGGAGTATCTATTCCTACCATACAATATGAAACCAGAGAGAAACTATTTGCAACAGCAGAGAAATGTGGTTTGAATACTGCTAAAAGAATGGAATTGGTGGGACTAGCTGGTAGTCAGGTGTCTATAGCTGTCCTTGGAGGACATAGCAGGTAATTAATCTTTTAAACCAATACAGTTCATCAATTATTGCTTTTAGTAGCAATTACAAGTTGGGTATACAAAGAATTGACAAAGGAAGAAATTGGTTAATTTTGCATTCATATTGAAATTAGGGTTTTAGAGATAGCATTGGAATCCATAACTAGAGTGTTGGGTGTAGTGTTTGACTCCCTAACTAGAATGTTAGGGATAGCTTTAGACCTCCTAAGTAGTGTTTGACCCCCTAACTAGAGTGTTAGGTGTGACATTAAACTCCTTAGCTAGGGTGATAAGGATAGTGTTAAACCCCCTAGCTATGGTGTAAGGGATGGTGTTAGACTCCTAGCTAGGGTGTTATGGTATGGTGTTAGACCCCCTAGCTAGGGTGTTATGGTATGGTGTTAGACCCCCTAGCAAGGGCGTAAGGGATGGTGTTAGACCCCTAGCTAGGGTGTAAGGGATAGTGTAAAACTTACATAAACCTGATTGGTATCACTGACAATGAAGAGCCACTGTTCTACTGTTGTACATGTATATCCCAGTGTGTATTCTCATTGGAGTCTGATTAATACATCATTTAGCTGGACAAATGATTGTGATAGCTAAACCAAGTTAGACAAGGGTTACAACCATTGACAAGCTCTTGGAGCAGTGTGGCCACTAATTGAGAATGGCTATTTTTGTTGTCAGTCAAAATGGTAATAATGGGTGTTCTTGCAAGTTGTTACAGTAAGAGAATTACATGTTATTGAGTGACTAATAAGACCCATGGATGCATTACTTTGAAGGCTTACTCCATACAACAGTCACCAAAGGCCAACTATTGTTGTGTTGTGTGGACCTCACTTCTATGGTGCACAAGGAATCAGTTGTGCCAGACACTTAGCTAACCAAGATGTGGATGTGACAGTGTTCCTGCCAAGCTTTGTCAAAATGGCAGAGTGTTTGACCACAGAAGTTGATATTTACAGACAGACAGGTGGTGCATTGACATCATGTGTTAAAGGTGAGATGATACAATATATTTTATGTTGATTACATTTATTGCAATCAAAAACTGTACATTAACTTTCAAGGTAGTGCTACACATTATGTAATTTTGTGATTTTCTTTAGAAAGCTGAAAGTTTCAAAACATATTCAACATCTTGTGTCACACATATACAATTAAAACTTTAAGTTTAGACACATACATGTATATTTCTATATATCTTGTCAAATCACAATCTTACAACTGATCTGCACAGAGTTGCTTAGTTATGGATTATACTGTCGGCTAGTATACACAGTAAGTTGACTTGTTCCTGTCTCTGGAAATTGTGTTTTGAAGAGAAAAGCTATGCCTGTTGTCACATTCTATGCAATTTGTCTCATAGATGCAATATCGTAACTGGAAAGTGTCAATATGTTTTCATATATTCATTAATTTATCCTAGGGAAAAACTTATTTCCTTCATATAATCAGACATAGAGTATGTATCATTCCAAAGGTTTGGTTATTGGATGGCTGCAGTGCTTTCAAACTAGTTAGTTTTCTGAGTAAGTCAACATTGTTGCTTCCGTACACTAAACATTGTGGCCTTTGAGTCTCTTCAAATGTTACAGTGTACATGTATGCTACAAATATATGGATTATATATATAAAGATAATCAACAGTTTCTATTTCATCTTGTCATATTTCTTCCCAGATTTATCAAACTCTACCATTGACCTTATAATAAATGCTCTGGACTGCCAAGAGAACTCATTCCTGCAAGACCAGCAATGGTACCAGGATATCACTGCATGGGCCAACAATAGCAAAGCAGCAGTTCTTGGTCTAGATCCTCCATGTCAGCAAATGATAGACGCCAGGTTCACACTTACCGCAGCTCTACCACTACCAATCACACACAACCTTGGCACTCTCTACCTTTGTGATGTCGGCATTCCCAAGAAAGTCTTTCAAGAAGTTGGGATTCAGTATGTGTCTCCATTTGGTGGTAAACTGTATTTACAACTCACCTAGAAGAGTACTATGCTGGACATTGAGTTTATGGGTTAGTGCAAATGATGTAAGCGGAACCATAATGCTATTTGGTATGTGGAAAGATACAGTCATCTATATATTGTACACCTGTAGTACACATGGATTTAATAGCATACATATATATATATGGGGGAAACCAAAACTGCATGTTTTCACTTTTGTGATTAGATGGGTGTTGTTTGGTGAAATCAATTATCAGTTTATCCTACTTATTGAAAAAAAAGGTGAAATCATGAAAATCAACATAAACTGAAACATCCTTTAGATGGGTAATGTCATTAAAGTGACATTCGTCATGGAAAATCAACTGAAGTTTGAAACATATTTTAGACAAATTTGACCCATGATAGTGGAACAAGATATATTAATGTGTCTATAAAAATGAACTGCTGTTTAAAAGTATTGGAGGAATATTTTAAGATATGCAAACTACGTTAAAGTGTAGGGTTATTTGCATTTACAGAGGGTTGTATGACCCTCAGTCTTTTGAGTACTTTACAACAAAAATCATCTATATATGTGATGTAAGAGTTTGAATCGTGTTAAATTTTGTCCAACGATGGTCTTCCCAGCTCACAGGGAACATTTCGGATTCTTTCTATTTTTGTACTCGTTTCTGTCTTCAAATTTATTTTTAAGTGTCAAAGCAATCAAATTACTTTAAAAAGTTTATAAGAATATTCGGAGTAAAAGTTTCTCAGATGTTTATACTTCTATTGTTACATTGTATGCAGTGAAAAGCACAAATTGAAGCCTCAATATCATATTTTCAATAGAATGACTGAGTTAATACAGTGGTCATTGTTTTCTAAGGGTGGTAAAGTTGGTAAAATTTACTAGGGTTCACAAACAGATTCCATGGGAAATTATGCCACTTTTATCCCCATTCTGTTTACAGGGGTTCCCAAACCTTAGTAAAAACAGTAGACATGTAGAAGGTTTTACAAAGAGATTATTGGTTCTTGAGATAGATTAGTACTTTGATAACTGGGTAACATGTACTATAACAGTATATAGCTGTCTTGCGATACTAATCCAAGCTTTCATTTAGTGTACTTATTTCAACTTAATCAACCATTTTACATTTGCGTATCAAAATACCAGTGTGTTCGTACCTAGTTAAACAAGGTAATGTTTTTCTTTTGCCACTTAGACAGCAGATGTTTGAAATAAGAATGTAGGTTTACATTTATAAGGTTAACCAGGGAATCCAAACAAATGCTCACATTGATATGCAAAGAGTTAAGACACAATCAACCAGAGACACATGTTTCAACTAACAATCATTTCCTGGTTTTTGAAGATTTGCAAAACAACATTAGATCAGGTTGGCTGATTCTTTGTGTTTATTTGCCAGTAGATTACTCAAAATCATCCTGGTACCAATGACCAAATGTTTGTCAATATATGTAGGCCTAAGTTTTAACCATATCACAGGTAGCATAATTTTACAATGGTTTCATAACATAGTATACTATGCCAGGTACATAATAAAAGTGTTTAGTTTGGCTAGCTGAAGTTTTCAATAATCAACTAACACTTTGTTTTTGGAAGGAGGAAGAGAAAATGTGCTAAATTTACCCTTTTCCAATTACTAGTATTCCCAATCAAAGGAATGAGTAAATGTATAAAAACTAAGCGATTTTTATCAGATCTACCCCTCTCTGTTAGTGTTACCCGAGTGTGTAAATAGCTAAAAACACCAGAAACTTTTTTCTGGAACACCTTAGACTTTATTTCATGGAAAAGCATGGGGATTATTGATAGACTTAATTTTTGTTACATTTTATGCAGACTGCATTTTGTATGTGTAGATGTTTCACTGCCATCAGAGCTCTATGGTTGTGAAAGTATTATATATGATTTAGTCATGTGTCATACTTCCAGAAACAAACAAAACTTAGAAAAATATATAGTATTTGCTTTTTTTTGAGAGAAGATATTTTGTTTTTATTTTAAAATTTCATATGTGGATGTCTAGAGCTTATTATATATGGCCCATCGGCATGTGAGATACTTCTTATGGATATTGTCATTTTATAGCATACAAATATGGATGCCAGATAGTTGATGTCATGATTATTTAACATGGCGTGATTTTATACAACAGTTATTAACCTAAGTTTACTTACAACTCAAATTGCTTGCTGAAATTATGTGGTTTGCTAAGAGGTGGAAGTTAGTTGTTTTTGTCAGTGGGAAAACAAAAGTAATCAGGGTAGTTACAATGTAGTTTTTTTGCCATAAAAATGGATGGGTTGCACTCTGTACATTATGTGGTATTTTGAGGCTGGGTGTGAGTAAAATGGGAGGGTAGTATTTTGGGCTGGGTTAAGAGTTATGTTGGAGTGGAGGGATGGATGTTAGTACTTTTGAGGGTATATGTAGTTACATAAAGAATTCTGCTGACGAGGTAAAAAAATGATGCGACTTGTATGTGTGTTTGTTGTCTGTATGGAGATATCTATGTGAAGGTTTTGTGATGGATCAGAGTTGCTGATGGAAAGAGACAACAAGAATTTAAAATGGATGTGTGGGTAGGGGAAGGGGTGAAAATGGGGGTTTGGGTGGTGGGTGTGTACTGGAAATGGAAGTCGCAATAATAATAGTCCTTAAGTTACTGTAGAGAAAGTTGACCAGGGACAAAATTGTAGGTGAAAGTGAGGGTTGATGAAACTTAATTATTGTTTAAAGACAAAGGCTATTTTTACATTTTGGGAGGCTTGGGTATAAACATGATTAGAGCAATTTGAAGTAGACTAGGGGATCAATGTGGAGAGTATGGGATTACATTATTATAATTAACTTTTGTACTACTAAAGGTAACATAAAATGAGGTAAGGAAAGGATGGACAGATGAAAATGAATTGTCTTCTTAAGTTGGGGGAAACAAAAAAATGCTGATGTATAGGGAAGGATGGGGTAGTGATAGTAGACTGAAGTGGGAGAGAAAATATTTTTGAACTATCTTTTTTGAGGTAATTAAAGGTTGTTAGCTGTAGGGAAGGGCAGGATAAGGGGAGGGAGATTAAAAGGTTGATTTGTCTTGGTGGGGGGGGGGGGGGTAGATGGTTTATGGAACTTATGGATAAAAGTTTTGGCGATATAGTAATTGTCTTGACATAAAAGTAACTATTATGGGGAGGGGATAGTTTGATGTAATTAAACTATTGGATGAAAAAGGGGTATGAAATAAATTGCCTTTGAATAAAAATAATTTTATGCTTTGAAATGATGAGGTTGCAGTAGTAAAACTATATGCAAAGGGGAGGGGGGGGTATGATGAAACTGAACTGATTTGTATGGATAACTTATTGTATCAAATGGGGGGGGGGGGTAGTGGAGAAAAAGAGCTGGAAGATTCATAAGGTATATTAACAAGCATGATGTGAAAAAAGTAAAAAGGAATGATTGTGCTGAAGTGATATCTTTTGGAGGTAATTAAATTTAGAATTATTACAAACATGGAGAAGGGGTGTTGATGATGTAGTGATAGTAGTGGAAAGGGGACTAAGACTGGAATTCAATGTGATTAATCTTTCAATTGTAACTAAAAGTTATGATGTATGTACATGTAGAGGATGTGGAGATGGTGAAACGAAACTGGCAGTTGAATGGTAGTTAACATGAAATAATGAGATTGTGCATTGCTGAAAATATCAGGTGAAAAAAGTCCTTTTGAATTTAAGGTAGTGAACAAAATACATGTATGTAGGTATTTACGGTATTTGATACCAAAAAATGTCATTATTATCATACATGTATTCCATGCAAATAGAAAAAGGCAATGCTAGAGACAGTCTCCAATGTCTATGATATAAGTTTTGGTAATGTCCTAGATAAAGTTGAATTGTACATGTGTGTGACAATAAGTAAATGAACCCTACTATTAGATATTTTTAGTTGACTTGTTTAGAAGCTATGTTTTAGCTGAAATGTAGCACTGTCACAAAGTTGTACGTGACGTGTATGAAATCATTGACCATGTTTAGGTAAAGTTTGAATCCAGACAAAGGGAAAAAGAGGGAGGGTATAACAAAGTTGAATTTGTATGGAAAGGGTATGGAAGAGTAGATGTGAGGAGAGGCATGGGTGTTGGTGATTGGAATTTGGAGGGGAGGGGGAGGCATTTATCCCAGTTGAAAGGTATCTACAGTTAAAGATGTGAAGAATGTTTGTGTTGTAGAAATAAAAGCCAAGTAGAATTGTAGGATTTTGGAAGAATTTGTATTTTCTTATTTAGCTGATACTGGGGGAATTAGTTTCATTGTATGAGTGGGTATACATGTATGTGTGCATGTACTGCCCCATGTGTTTCATTGTGCATGTCAGGATGTGTGTGTGTGTGTGTGTGTGTGTGTGTGTGTGCATGCGCGTGTGTGTATGTATGTATGTATGTATGTATGTAAAATTGTATGTAAAATTGTATGTATGTATGTATGTGTGTGTATATATCTATGTGTGTGTGTGCATGCATGCATGCACGCACACTGTGTGTGTGTGTGTGTTTTAGGTGAGTGAGGGAGGGATATGGGGGGGGGGGCATAAAGGGTTATACATGTAGGACAGTAAATGTTAAAGTAGGCTATATAAAATAGATGTATGTTATATGTAAAACATCCAGTGTCACTATACAGAACTTCGCCAATGAGTATTAGACAGATCTGGTAGCTCTCAAATGGTATTTTACTAGCCTCGATTTTGTGAAGTTATTTACATGTACAATGTACATTTGTATTTGTTTCTCCACAGTACTAAATGTTGGAAGAGCACATTTTAGGTTGACAGAATTCTTAGCTGACATGAAATCCATCAAGTTGAATATAGTGTGCTGTATTAATGATCATGTTGTTCTTTCATGTGTTTCTTCTGATCATATTAACCCCTATTTTTTGCTAAAACAAAATTTTTGTTCTCAGATTTTTAGTCCATAGATCTAATTTAAAAACACAAAACAGACTTGAAATGCTTTATAAAGAAATATTTCATTTTTGACTGACCAAGTTAATATTACATAGACACATACTGTACCTGCATACATACATACATACATACATACATACATACATACATACATACATACATACATACATACACACATACACACATACACACGCACACGCACACACACACACACACACACACACAGACAGATTTATTTCATAGAAAGATAGCATCTGAAAAACATTGGATATCATCAGTTTTATTATGATGCTCAGTGATATTACAGTAATACACCTATTAAAAGATATTGTAGTGTTGTTTGTAAGACAGGCCTAGGTATAAAAATCAGTTTCTCATTTAACAGTTTGCTACAATATGATTTGTATCACAACATCAGATATCGTATGTAGTAATGTCACTCCATACTTCATGTTGTCAGAAATAGTCCAGACATAACAAACACATTGAAGGAGTCAGTTCAGGGGTGCATTCAATTATGCATGCCTGAAGTCTCGGGTTGGGGTAAATGACGTCACTGGGAAGCCTCGGATTACGTGAACATCAAATGCATTTCATTTTATTTGGGTTACCCTAGGGAGCCAATGACCTACACACACTGAATCTGCAATTCGTTATAAATAAATTGGTCTATCTTTCCAACATATTTTAGACAGTTATGAAGTGAAAAAATTATTTCCTCACTAAATATGGAGAGAGGCCCTCAAAATATGGTTGAAGTCTCTGAAAATTTATTAAAGTAGCCATTCTTAGTCTAATTAATTTCAGTGACAGTGTTCAACTTTTTAAACAAATTTTACACAAGAGTTGACAAGATGGAAAATCAAAATGTCCTGTACAAGATGAAAAGACACAGCTGATTCAGTAGATAAAACGTTTGAAAGTGGCATAGCAGATTGCAATAAAACAAAAGAAGGAAATAAAATTTGTTTTAAAAGACTTGCACATATATGTACAAACAAAGCAAGTACTTTCTTTTATTTAGACAAACTTGTACAAAAGTGCAATGTTGTATATTTGTTGTCTTGTGGAAATCACTGCCATGACTTTTTTATAGATTAATTCTTGATGTAGAAATATAAAATAGATGTATAATAGTTAATAAGACTATGTAGTTAGTGTATATTTTGTAAAGTAATTCACTAAGTCTTTCATAGCTTAAAGTGGACTAAATGTTTTTAAATGTTTTGATGAGCACATAGTTTTCACTCAGGGTTTTGTGAATGTGAGTATTATTTCATTTCTTTTTAAATGTTTTGACCCCAAAAAATGACATCAAGTGGCCAAGATTCCTAAACAATATTATTTAGTTGTGTATATTTGCTTTGATACTGTTATTTTTTTTTAATGTTTCACCAGAGTCCTGTATATAGCGTACCTAGACTGCCAAACTAGTTATTGTTGTCAGAATTGTATGAAAAATACCACTGCACTTCCGTTATAGTTTAATTGTGCATGTAGTATTCCATTTTATTTGTGAACATTATTTAGTTGGATTTGATAACTGATCACAGCACCCACAATATTTTTGTTTGGGCAGTAGTTCCCAAGATATTTTAACACGGAAATATAAGGCAAAATTTACCCAAAAATCACAAGATATTGTAAATGGGGATTTACACCAGATAATAGGTGTGGAAATACATATATATGTCACATTACTGCCCACTTTTACCAAAGTTCCCAAACCTTTTGAAACCAGAATATTACAGAGTTGTTTCAATTCCACATAATAGAGATCAATTCTATATACACAACGTAGTAGGTAAGCTTACCATCCAAACATCTACACTCTATATCATGTGACGTGTACAGTATTAAAACACAATTCATATAGCCACACAGTACCTTCTAAAGCATCTAGTTATCAAGGAAAGGTTTTAAAGATTGGCCATAAAATCTTGATTCATTTCATATAACATAAGTGACAAATCACAGTGTAGAACCTTTAATATACTTATTAAGCTTTAGGGAACACCAACCAGAACATTAGTTTGTATGTAAGGTACGCCTCACACATCAATGTGGTGCGAGACAACATATCTTACAGTCTACCAGAACATTCAGTTTCATTTTGTACAAATAACTGTGCATCTAATTCAGTTAAAGTTACATCTTTATACCAGTTAACCCAGTAGTGTTGGTAATAATAAACCAGTTTTTAGACAAATAACTAACAACCCTAAAACTGAATATCATGTTTTGCCTGATATCAAACAAGTAGATATGAATATGTCATAGCTAAGTGCATTGAAGTTCATTTAGGGGATATCATGATGAAGTATTGGTCCAATGTTCGTATGCTTCCCCATCTAAATTTCAACCATGGGCTCAATTTCTGATTTTAAGGTAAATTTATCACCATGGATAGCAATCAGTTTGTTTTACAAATTGACAATCATATCTTTTTTGATTCAGTGTTAAATCACCTTTATGTGAGCTTATACATGGATTCATGGCTGTTAGTATTTGTGTATATTTCAGTGACAAAAAAATGTAGCTACACATTTGAACTCTGTAAAATATTTGTATCTGTAAATTTGACATTTTTGCCGCAAAAAGAGGTTTATATCAGTCGATATTGTCTGATGACAAAGTTTATTACATACTGTACAATTTTAATGTCACTTGTCTGTAAAGTAGTGGGGGTATTTTTTTCCATTTTGACATAGAAATGCTGTCCTGTCTAAAGAGATAAAAGACTATAAGTCTGAACTCAGCTTGTCTTTATTTTATAAATGTGTAAATCATATTAGCCTTGTTTGGTGTTCTATGTCAAATTTTGATGTTTTTACAGTCTGAGATTATTTATAATCAAAACATACAGACTTCATAAAGAGAAAAACACTTCGCTAGCAAAACTAGAAACCTGCAAAATCAAACACTGACACAGTCTAATGTTAGTTTAGTATGTCCTGTAATAAGCCACCATATTTTCCTTTTGTGTTTGTTAAAATAGAATTTTGTTTATCTTGTTATAAATTGGCATTGGAAAAACCATCCAGTGTCTGAAGACTGAATCTTTAAATATCAAAATGATTGCAGTACACCTTGATCTACTACATACAAGCAATAATGCTTATAAGATTTGTACCTTTGTCTCTGATACGTAATAGCTTTAATAGTCTGTTTTATCACTAGACATAATTGATTTTTTACATCATGATAAATTAAGGGTGGGGGGGGGGGGGTCTGTTGTTATGTTATATACTGGTTGAATAAAGAATTTACATAACCAATTTTTTGTCCCTTTACTCTCAAATTTTCCATGGAGCAAGTTGACTATATGTAAACATGGATTGTTAAAAGCATTCTACTTAAATAGCTATACCCACCTAGTGTTTATCACAACTTGACAATGTTTGTAAGAAATCTCCTGTCGGAGTTGCAACTTAATTTTGATACAGAAAGTACTTTTAATTACTAATATTTGTAAAGTATATGAACTAGATCCCGTAAAACAAAAAATAAAGCTATCAAAATCAAACTTTAGACTTTAAAATTTACTGATTGAAAAATATAATGTGTTTGTGTGTGCTAAAGTGTATAGCTTTGTTTATCAATAACTAAATATTAGTATTGTAAATATACCCTATTGTGTGTTGTGAAACCATTCTTTGTCTTGCCATGATTTGTAACATTGATTTATATTAGCAATGTAATATTTTTGTTCCATTTCTGTCAATATTCTTGTTCTGTTTTACAAGGTATGTATTTGTCACAGTATTGGTACTACACTATGTTTATTGTCTATTTTATAGTTATGTATTTTGAGATGTAAAGTCTATGATACACTGTGTCGCTGTGCCCTTATCGGCCTTATCATTTGAGAAGGTAGGCCATCGAGTGAGGGCATCCCGACATGGTGTGTCTTAGCATTTATTTGAGATGTGATGTTCTTATTATTGTGTTCACAAGTCCATCTTATATTTATACTGTATTTGTAGTAAACCTCCTATGATTGCATGAGTGGCATTGAAGGTACTCAGGATATTTACATTTGTGCTTGTGGTATTTTCTGCTCTGTTACATGGTTCACACATGAAAGTACGGCTGCAGAGAATAACGCAAACACTCGTGCAAATACCTGAAGTACAGTACACCACACTGACACTTACATGGTATGGAGTTCTGTTATACTTATAGTCACAGCATCCAATCAGTATTTGTACATCATTTTATGTCTTCTTATTTTTAGTCCCTCGAAGGGGGAACTATTGGAATGGGCTCCGTCTGTGCATCCGCAAATCGCCATTTGCTCCAACATGCAATATCCAATGTCTTTCAAACCTGGCACAAAGGTGACATGTCATATGGTACATACTGTAGGCATGTCACTTTCTTTTGCTACATGGTAATTAGCAATTATCAAAATCCAGCCATTTCCTGCATATTACGGACACATTTTAGTATTTATTTGTTGCCACTAATTTCTTTTAAATTCATGTCACCATTCAGTCATATAGAGGTAAAGTATTTGAGCTGGACTGTGTCTTCTACAAAGTCTTGTTAAACATGTTGTTATATTGTGACAGACCTTGGTGGTGAACGCCATGGTTCTAGACCCAAACTTGTATCTTCTCCATTGTCATGCATCTCAGTTACTGTGACGCCAGAATTGTGTTGCTACTCACTTTCACTTTTATAATACCTTCGAAGTGACTTTTGTAGATAATTCATTGTTCACCATGAGATTCCTTGTGACATCTCATATGTAATTATGTATCAGCTGAGTGATCTTTGGAGTATTACTCCAATACATAATTTTACATAAACTTAGTTTTGTAAGATAATCAGTGCAAGATCTGAAGCTGATGATGTACAAATAATAAGTCATCATTATTAATTTCCAACAGCAGAACAATGTATATTGATATAATTAGCATAATTGAATACTAATTAGCCTTGCATTATGCATTACTCATGTAGGTGTTGTAGCATTGTATGTAATCTTTTAGTTGTGGTGTTGTCCTGAACTTCAACTTGTCTGTGTAATCAGTAATGTAGAAATTAGAATCATTTTCAGTGTGGCAAGAGATTATACTTTACAACAAGTTATTCATTTCTTGTGTTAGATTTCTGTTGACAGGTATGATAGATGTAGGCACTCAGTTATGTAAGGAACAGCTGATCAGTTAGTGTCTTGCTTGGTTTCTCACCGCAATGTTTTTATATGTATCTATGTATAAATCTAATAGAATACCCTTTCTCTGTTACAAGGGTTTTGTCACCATAGAAAGAAGTGATATTTGTATTGACTCCTTGCTTTTTTGTCACAGTTGTTGAGCACTTTGGTTATAGAGGATGTGGAGCTAACATCTCAGTCATACTGGACTGTAAGATGTCATGTTGTTCAGCCCTAATCAGCCTGGTAGCTGATGGGGTGACACAATATGTGGTATCTTACAGACCAATCTCATACTTGAGTGATAAATGTTGGTCTTGTATTATCTCTAATATTCAAAACCTAGGTGATATTTTAGAGTTATACCAGAGATTTGCTGTGTTCACTATCACAGACTGTCGTAGACTGGAAGAAATGTTGTATCGTGTAATCATCTCACTCTTGAAGTGATGGCTGATACTGATATGGTGTCTCAACACATCATTCCTAACAGACTAAAACTACTTATGATAATAAGCATGGCAAGTCTCCGGGTTACTCTAAAAGTATACTACACTTTACCAACTCAACAGCTTTGATCACAGACAGTTGTCTCTTTTCTTGTACATTTACAATCATTTCAAAATTTGTCATGTAAGACAATACACAATTTGCTATACTGTTGTAAGGACCATGTGTCAAGTGATTGCATAGTGAAGTGCTGACATTATCTATTGTATGTGTTCATATCTTGTATGTTGAGCAATAGAACACTGCTTATGATGGTGTCCTGTTCATCTAGTCATTGTTTTTTTGTACTACAGAATATGTAAAGGAATTCTGATGAACAACTGTATACACACATATTGCTGAGCTGTCTGTAAGACACACCTTGTCATGATGCCCTAGTGCATCTCAAAGAAAAGAGATGACCAGTGAGGATAGGGTGACAAGATTGATCTCAGTCTAGATTTACAGTTTCCTTTATTTTGATTGTGTATCAGGAGCACCAAATTACAGTGTGTCTTTTGTGAAGTATAATGGCAAAACAGCCAGCCTAGAAAGTGTAATGTCTTTAATTACACTGATTGTAGTAAGATTTCTGGTTATGGGGAAGAAAACAAGTATGAAAACCTTGAATTTATAAACATGTCCAGAATAATTAGGTTTGGTAGATTTTTAACAGCTGCTCAATTATACACTTTTAAAATCCTGCAAATGATGTTCTCTAGTGCATACTGTTGAAAGTGAAAATAAAGCTTGAGTAACTTGACAGTCTATATGCAAGGATGGACCCCAAGGACAATATTGTCTTTCGTGTGGGACAGCCCAAAGTCCCAACACTTGCTGTAAAGTATCTCTAACTGTGTGAAAGGTCAAACGCTTTCATTTTAGTTGGATTTAAGTGTTCTCACCAAAGAGTAAATCTACATGACTAAAGCATTTTATTTTATGGACATTTCCTCTCATGTTGGAACACCCATTTGAAATAGTTTCATGAGACCCCATAAAATGTATATGAAATGAAAGGCTTGAATGTAACTGTAAACTGCATGTTTAGCCAAACTGTTGATATTTGTCAAGTCATTATATCCATAACAGAAATGGTAGCTTTGTACATTGTTGGGTGATTGACCGTTTTATAGCAGGCCAGCCACCCAGTATTCAGAAGAAATGGTTGAAAATGGACGCAAAAGTTAGATTTCACTGACTGCTTTCAACCTCAAAGAGAGAAAAATTCATGCAGAGTTCACTGTAGAATCACTGTAGTTTGGTGTTCTAAAAAGTATGTCATTATATGTGATTTCAAGTCACTATTTGGTGCTGTACCTTACAAAGGGGCAATAACACCTGTATGTGTGTACAAATGTATGAAGTACAAGAAAATAAATAACTATCAAAGTAAAGTGTACCTCAGTTTTTGTTGTCTTTTGTTTGCTGTATGTTACTGTTGTAAAATAATTTCTAGGGATATACGTGTTTGTGTTGCACCACAAGTTAATGAAATTTTCAGTAAAGTAAAGATTAAAGAAACACCACCAACCACTATATAATAGTGTGTGTAGTTGCAGGCAAAATAGTCTCCTATGAAGTGAGTTTAATCACAGCATGCATATAAAATTATGCATAAGTCATTCGCCTTGTAGTGGTTAATGATGTACAGTAGATGCAAATGAATCAAGTGAAGAACAGTCTAAGATCTTTCAGTCTGTCGGCAGTTGTGCAGCATTTTGGTGAAAGATTATACATGAGTTTCTACAGGCAAAGGTAGATGATTTTACACAGCATCAATTGCCAAGAGAGCCTAATTTTAAATTTGTTCCTTAATCATTTTTCAGTAGAATCATTGCCATGGACACGCATCAATTGTCGCATGTCAGTAGACATGTCAATGTAATACCTTAACATAAACATTCATGATTACTTTATTTGAAGGCAATAAGCAGGAAAGAAAGTATTTCGAACTAAAAAGTTATTAAATTGCCTTTCGATCATTAAACCAAGATAATGTCAGTATGCTGATAAAATGAGAGCTCCCAACAATTGTCAGAGTTTGAGGTTTTATAATATATAAACCTACATATACACCTACACCTACAATATAGAATACTAATTGTGCTTGTAAATCTTTCCCGTATAATGTGCAGGAATTCGGATTGTGAGATGTTTCAAGTATATGCTTTACACATACATGGATATAGAACTTGACAATGCAACAGACCTAGTCTCCTTACCCCACTTCTAAGCATTACTTTTTCTCCACTTGATACTATCAAACCTTCAATGAGTCTGATGTACCTTTAATACTTTGCTGTATGAGCAAACTCACAAGTCTCGTCATAGTCTGGAAGATTCTCTTTGTTTTGTACATTTCTTTAATCAGTCATAACTGTCACTAATCGTTCAATTAATGAACTCATCAGAAGTATAGCATTGGGAATCACCTGGCAACTACTATCCTATCCCTTCCAAAGTCAACTCTGAAGTATTACAATATCATATACCCTTGAATGACTTAATCCGTTGTTTGACGGTTTTGAAGTGGTTTGTTTGATAAGGCATATATGAACTACTTACTAGCCAAGTTTACTTTGACATGTACTAGATAGTACCACAGTGGACTGGTGTGATATATTAATATACAGTCCCTAAAAGTACTGAAGTCAGCGATATGTTGTTTCGAGTAAATTTGTTTTACGAAGGTGAAAGAAAGATGACCATGTGAATAACACAACGGACGCTTATTGAAGAAGGAGTTTGTTTAGTCACAATAAGGCAGCTATAACATGGTGATACTACCAAGTAATACTGAAAAAATAATTCCGTTTTTTAAATATTTCTGAGATAAGCTAATACACCAATAGTATATTAGCTTATCTCAGAAATATTTTAAAGACGGAATAATTTTTTTCTGATAGTCTTGCATTTGAACTTTTGAACGTCTTACACACATGGTTGGGAATGACGAAGGGCAACATTCCGAATACATATTCTTGTTTTCCCATTCATAATCAGACGGTAGGCAAGAATAGGTTACCCAACAGATGGCGCTGTACTGGTTCGTTATAGGTCCTTGACCGGAGTCAACCATGTGAAGATGCCACCACAACACAATCAGCTCACAATAATAGGCGCCGCGACGATAAAGGTAGCGACTCTATCGTTGCCAGTTACCACCCTAGCTACCTCTTGTGCTGTGTGCCGGAAACCAGACTCTGATCATGGGTGAACCTTGAAAATTAAAGGTAAATTATTCATTTCTTGTCAAAGATCGCCACAGTGGATTATGCTCGACGTCCTCCTATCACAAGGGCGCGGGAAATATAGTCTGTAAACGTTTTCGTTGCCATTCGCGACCGAGCCAAACATGTGTGTCGTGCACTATATATGAACAAAGGCCGACAACTTCATCGGCTAGCACACAATATCCTGTCACATTTATTCACTGCTCGGAAATTTCGTTATTTCTTTCTCACTTTTATTCAACAGTGGTGTCTACGAATATATTCTCTGAAGGCGGGATGATATTGGCTAACGTACCGATAATGCAGCCGTCCATCAACTTATTCCGTTAAACCCGTTACGGAGTGACAGACTGACCTGGCCTGGTTTTGGCATGGTATGTATGATGGCTCACGAAAGGAAACTACTGAAATGGTACATGAAGACAGAGAACTGGAACAAGGTAAACACATACATGCGTTAATTATATGTTGTTGACTTACAGAGACGGATAATGTTTCAGTGTAGCGTTCACCTCTCGAGGATTTACTACGCCGCATTGCCAGTTGAATGAACGCTCTTGAAACTGAAACGCCGTTCGACATAAAAATGGCATTATCGTAAAGCATTTTGACTTAGTGAATTATTTCATACTTGTGTGTTCGACAATGGTTCATTGTTAATTGAGGACGAAAAGTGCCACCGGGAGAAGTAGTTGAACATGATCGTAAAATGTTGTTACACGATATAATCTAATTGCTACTGATGTATCACTCTGTATCAATATCCATGGACTAATGGCTTCGTTTGTTGCTCAGAGACGTGACGTTGCTATCCACGCTCTGCTGATCCACATTCCCTTGGTAACGTAGACAGACAGACAGACAGACAGACAGACAGACACACATACACACAATGAAATTCTTCTCTTTTAAATAAACGAAAAGAATATTTCAAATTGAAAGTTTTGAAATTTTACAAAAATGTCTCATGCAATGGACTTTTCACATCACACATGCTTTACTGAAGTACAATGTTGAACTCCTGATCCTCATCCCCATGGTAACACAGACAAGCAGACCTACAATAAAAAGAATAAAAAATGAAATAAGAATAATTAAAATGGATAAGTTTTGAAAAACCATGAACATATTTTGTTGTAATGAACTTTTTCACATCACAAGTGCATTATTAATATACAATTTTGTAATTAAGTATTTTCAAACATTAATGATTTTTAGAGCCATAATTTACATAAAACAATTAATCTTATTGATATCTTTTCATTAAAAATTGTATGGAAATGAAAAAATATGAGATTTATTGATTTTCTTCAGTAACTACAAAGATTTTTTTTCTGATGCTACCTATTACGTGATGAAATTGGTTAAAAATCAATTTTGAGAAAATAGCAGACGTCTGTCATTTCTTATTCATAAGTTATAAAGCTCTTCCAACCCTTACAGAGTGAATAAAGTATTGATGTAGATTCCATACAGGGTTTCACTGTAATTTTGCTGAGAAACTTTTCTAAATCTTATTGGACTTTGAAACCTTACGTCTAAAAAACTGACGAAAATGTGTTTACTTTTCTGTTACAAACCACATGAAATTTGAAGGGTTATTTTTCACCTTACATTTTCAATAGTTGAATCAAATAGAATCAATTCAATGAAATACGAATAAAGTATTTAAAAAAAAAATAAATAATATCACCATTTACATTGTACATATTAATATTAACAGGTGGTTGAAATAATATGTTTGATTTTTTTCATATTTCACATGTTGAGGACATATTACATAAATTCTGTTCTGCAAAAGCCAAACATGCCAGATATTTTTTAAGTGTTTACTAAGCTTAAGCATACCAGCCTATCATAGGAATTGAAAATAAATATAACAATATTTCTATTACAAATATTTGTTTTAAATAAGTATCAATGCATTGCATATCATGTGTATGTCTAATGAAACTTAGCTTCATACTTCCTCGTTGTACAGTGTTATTGAAAATTTCAATTTAAACATTACTCTGTAAAGGTGAAAGGTCATCATTTCAATAACTTTATTTTGCAGACCAAATACAGATGCTGTTCATTATTTCTTTAATGATACTGAAAGTTTTTTTATTGTGAAATTCATTTTGTAATTTAACTTTTTTTTTTCTCAGATTGAGAAAAATGATATTGTTGGTATTCTGGATGCCTTTGAGATGTGGCTACACCAAGACTGGATAACCTCTGATGATTGGGAAGCAGTTGAAATTGTCTGGACTACATTGAGAAATGTCATCACCAAAATACTGTAAGTTACCTTCCCACTTGTCACTCACAAGTATAGTTTGATAGTGAGGGTGGTGTGTGGTTGGGTGGGGGTGTATTTGTATATCCTCTCAGTTAGATTAGATAAAAGGTACTTATTGTTCTTACTACCAAAGCACAAAGTCCATACTCTGTGAAATGTTGTCCTTCAAGTAACATGTGATGTAGAAGATTGTACTACTAGTACAGCTGCCATATTGGCAGGTGTTACAGATACCTCTGTTAAAGTCTTTGATTCATTTGATGACTTCATGTCTGTGTAAACCTTTTAAAGGCCCATAATTCAATCCTAGGTTCTCCCATTAGTACTGGCCTGTCAATTAGTACATAGGGATTAAAAATAACATTTAAGTCATCACTAACATTATCACTGCACCCTGTGGTCTTACAGAGCAACAGAAAAGGTGATGCTGTATAAAAAATAATCTTATCTATAGTTCTGTACATTGGTAAGGTATCATCACTAATGCAATAATCTGGAATTGAGTTATTGGTCTTTAAAGTACTTGTCTAGAGGCTATTCATTGGGTTTGAATCTGAATATATGATTTAATTCATGTTGGCATCCAGACTATTCAAGTATATGACCTAGCTACTGCCATGCACTTGTTATGTTATGTTATTTGTTTATTAAGATGTCCTCTGTGGACTTATCAAATTATACAGTTTTTAAATAAAATTTACAAAGAAAGAACCACATCCAGCCCTCTGGCTTATAGGACACAAAGAATACTCAGTATCAAATTAAAAAAGATCACATACATCTCAGTTGTAAATACAGTTTTTCCTATAGTTAAAAGCCTCATGTAAAATGTTTGCAGTATGAATGGGAAATTTTATCATTAAATGTTAATTGACTGAAGTTTGGCATTAAAGTTATTATTTTATAGTAATGCTTTCCTGAGATCCCTGTGTAGATATTACAATAAAACAAAAAGTGTACTTCATCCTCTATTGACATTTCCTGTCTCAAGCTTTGACTTCAAGACCACAAGTTTATAACACCAGGTGCTTTTAATGTATATGGCCTACTAGCATATAGTTAATAGCTTTGAACCAGTCATTGCAAACACTATAGCACAGTCCACATTCCAATGTTCTCACAGTGTAGTTATTTCAAGTGGGTTCATATTAAATCACATTTGACATTGATTGATGACAGAACTAAAAACCTCTTGTATCATTATCACTTTATAAACTTGAAAATAAACAGTGCTTCTGGTCATGAGCATGTCCTTGAATTGTGGTTATATATAGTTTTGCATTCCTGTGATAATCAGAACAGAACAAAAATGTGAATTTTGAAAAGACTGGAAATAATTGATAGGAAAAAGAAATTATTTCCAACAAAATTGAAAATGTCATGAGCATGCTAAAGCTCCTGTTGTTAAAACTGTATCCATTATGTTACAAGCATTTGTTGAAAAAATAAAAAAATTCAGAGCTACTAATAAATATCTGATAGTTTCTAAAGAAGTTCAAAAGGTTCACAATGTTACTAACTTTACTGTTTGATTATGCTGCAAGGAAAGCTATATACATATAGGACAAACTGTTGAAATTTCTAAAATCTCTAATTCAAATTTGTGTTGGGCTATCACTTGTGACTCAGAAAAAAAACCCAAACTCCAATGTAATCTAATGAAGTAGGGAGACAGACAAACAAACAAATGGTGACCCCATGTATGACTGAAGTCAGGAATATATTTTAAAAGAAACATACATTCACAAATGAAACACTCCAGACTATGAATTGAATAAATAAAACAGTTGAATTCAAGTAAGAGAGGGATTAGAATATCATTACAGGTTTTCTCTGTGTTGACAAAACTACTCCAAGTACCATTACAGTTTGAATGCCAATCAGTTTATGGGTTGTATTGGTAAGGCTCTCACCTATATACATGGGTGTGAACTATAACAAAATCAGGTCAGAGGTCGTATGTTGTCATAGCAGCCAGTATACATGTGTAGAACTATACATATGAAATACAACAACATGAGTTCAGGGTTCGTTTCTGTTTATGATGACCAATATACAGGTAGCTGTTGGCCCAGAGACTTGTGGTCTTAGTATATCTATCTAAATCAATGTTGTATTCTCTATATGGTTTGAATAGCTAGTAGAGATATATAATATGACACTGACAAGTCTAAGGGCTAACAGCTAGCTGAATGTAAATTATGTATTGAACTAGTCTCATTTTCCACTCTCATGAAAAAAAGTAGGCAGCCTATCTGGATATTATCTACATTTTGCCACAAATAAGCTTTAGAGTTACCGACATTCTATCAAAATGGAACTGTAACAAGTAATGTAACAATTGTAACAGAACATCTGAACTGCTAACCATTGTCTAGTCTATCATAAAAGTGATGCTGATGTGCCATCACTAGAAATCTTATATTCAGTGCAAAAAATGAACAGAGAGGTAAATTTCAGAACATTTAAATTACATTTCCTGCATATGTAATCAAACCGTTTCGGAAGGAAATCCCCAAGGAGTGTAACTTGATGTTACTAGTACTTGAATTCCAACACACTGCATTATGTGTACTTTTAGTCATAAACCTATTAGATTATAGTCATTTTGTATAAAATTCACACGAGTTTAAGCTAATAATCAGAAGATAAATTGTTTATGGATATCCTGACTGTGAAAAGGGCGGAAGTAACAGCTGTGCAAAATGATCATTGCCATTCTCTGTTTATATTGCTTGATATATACAATGTATATAGACATACAACACTTTCATTTCCTCAGACTTTAATCTCAGTTTTTTTTGCTGTTTTGTGACACTCTAGGAATTTTTCTAGAGAAAAGAAGGTTTTGTAATTTCATATAAACATCCAAACATTTACAATTTATTTTTTGGCATAGCCTAAAATTCACTGAAAATTAATAAAAAATTCAAAATTAACATAAAATTCAAAATTAACAACAAATTAAACTGTAAAGAAAAATTGGATTACCAATAACTTGAAGGACTTAGTTGTTGAAAGGTCACATTTATTTTAAAGATGTACAAATAATTACAAACTGGAGACGTTAATTAAGCCATGTTTGGACATGGTTGATTTTAATGAAGATCATATACATTGTATGTGTACAAACTGGATGTATATCGCAAATGATATTGGGTACCTAACTGATTTGTTAGGGGTGGGGGTGGGGGGTAGGGAGGGGGCTTCTCTGACTCTGCTATGCTAGTTCACTGAGTTTCAGATCCAATGAGGAGATGGGTTAGATTTGTATATATTCCAAGTTGATACAATCCACAGATTTTATAAATTTTAAGTGACTATAGCTAATGAAAAGAGTATTGAGAAGACATCAAATTTTGATATTGGCTAACGTTATAATTCCTTAAAAGTTATAGAAATACCATTTTGAATTGAGGAAGCCTTTGATGTCTGTCATATTTTAGTGATATACGTGTATAGTGGTGCATTGGTTGACTGATTGATTGATTGATTGATTAATATATCCAGCTTGGACATTTAAGTGAGACAGCTAGACCACACTGGGTGCACTGAGTCCTTTACCTTTGGTTCACTTCATAGGAATGTAATATGTAACAGATTACAATTCCACAAAATCAACACAGATGAAAAACAATTAGAGTATCATTAAATATTATTGTAATGATATGACTGTGTGAAATACATGATTTATAAACTCTTAATGAGTTGCACATTTCATTATGCCTAGTTTGTAGGTATAGCTAGGGAATGTATAGACAAACAGCTGTCTCCAATCACAGACTGCTTATACATAAGTTGAATGCTTTGTATGTATGTATGTATGTATGTATGTATGTATGTATGTATGTATGTATGTATGTATGTATGTGTGTGTATGTATGTATGTATATATGTATGTATGTATGTATGTATGTATGTATGTATGTATGTATATATGTATGTATGTATGTATGTATGTATGTATGTATGTATTTATTATCATGTATGTGCATGTATGTATGCATTCATGCATGTGTGTGTGTGTGTGTGTGCGTGCATGCGTATGTACGTATGTACGCATGTGTGAGTGCATGCATGCATGTATTATATCTGTGTATGAATTAATTATAGTGTGTGCATGTACCAGTTAACCCACATGCTAGTATGTTTTCCCTTTGTTAAAAGGAAGTGAATGGAAAGCTTTTGCTTGCTTAGTACTGTCTATGTTGAAGTTTATCTCTGATAAACGAATGCTAAACATAAACATATAATAGACTAACACCTTTATATTATTTAAGTACACAATACATATACTGCTTTTGTATTAGTTGAAATCTTACTCTGTACAGTAATCATGCATGACTGAGAGACTTGATACTGCAAGTATGCCAACATACCATCAACAGGTGGTTGAATTGTTGGCCTGTCGAATTGCCTTAGTTGGATGTTATCACAAATTCACATCAAATGGATGTATAATGGAATCAATTGCTTATTCAAGGACATAAGTAAATTGATCATTTTAATTGTTTTACCATAAAAGTATATTTCTAATGGTTTGTTCATTATGAAAGCCGTACATTACATTTTGTTGATAATGGGTTTGCCATTATCTGTCAGGTTTATTGTTAAAACAGTGTTAATATAGATACACTATGTATGTATGTATGTATGTATGTATGTATGTATGTATGTATGTATGTATGTATATGTATGCATGTGTGTGTATGTGTGTATGTATGTATGTATGTATGTATGTATGTATGTATGTATGTATGTAATAATGTATGTATGTGTGCGTGCGTGTGTGCATGTGTGCGTGCGTGCGTATGTATGTATGTATGTATGTATGTATGTATGTATGTATGTATGTGTGTGTGTGTATGTATGTATGTGTGTGTGTGTATGTATGTATGTGTGTGTGTATGTATGTATGTATGTATGTATGTATGTATGTATGTATGTATGTGTGTGTGTGTGTATGTATGTATGTATGTATGTATGTATGTATGTATGTATGTATGTATGTATGTATGTATGTATGTATGTATGTATGTATGTATGTATGTATGTATGTATGTATGTATGTATGTATGCATGTATGTATGTATGTATGTATGTGTGTGTGTGTGTGTGTGTGTGTATGTGTTAAAATATAAAATATATTAAAATTGAATTGATTCCATCATTAAACTTATTCTTTTCTGTTCTTCTCTTTCAGTGTATTCAATGCATCAACTGATCACCATGTTCAACTCCTAAGAATCTTTGAGTTTTGTCTTCAGTATGATTTAGTTGGCAAGGCTTACCTCGGTGGACAACTTACATTACATGGTCATGTGGTCAAAGAAATCCTACTTGGCTTTGTACACCCAGTAAGTCAATGTAATAACATTTATGTAATAATTAAAATGCTATACTTGGCTTTGTCAGCACAAAGGGAAATGCTCAGACCACTGTACAAATACTGTAATTGTATATACTTTGGTACATACAAAATTTAGCATAAAAGAAACATGATTTTTCACATCTTGGCTCAACTTTATTTTGGCAGATAATCATTTTTCACTACAGTGTATTTATTGAAATTTACACTTAATGAAATAAATCTATTTGTAGTTACCAGTGAAAGTAATCTTGTTTACTTGGCCACAAAACTTTGAGATCTAAATAAGCTAAAAATGAATGTAGTACCAACATACATACATTCACAATATGTTTCCTATTTAAGTACTAAATAAACCTTGATGAAAATTAGCATAGAAAGAGAAACAGATATTTGACACAGGTTTCGGAAATTAGGGATAAACCTTGTTGGCTTTATAAGGCTAGGAAATTTATTATACTGTGTTGTAAGACTAACCCAACAACCCTGTGGACGTCCATATCTACAATTTATCACAAATGGTCATACTGAGTAATCCTAACTTTCATGCATGGAGGGAATCATACAAATGGTTATATAGTTAATACAAATAGAATAATAACACTTGAAAGGCCAAATATGATTTAAAAGATATAAAAATGTCAAATTATGCCATTAGGTCTATAATTAGGCTGAAGATAGATTCATAAAGCTAGCACCAGGAGTAATATTTCATATTTGCAATAGCTGACTTTAAATTTATTCCCACTAAGTTTTTTTAAAACAGTAATCATTGCCTAAACAGTGTGAGCCATCAGAGCTATAAAGACTCTGACCTTTAGCTATCTTTGTCTAGTGTTTTATGAGTTCACTTGATTATTGAAACTTTTATGTGGTATTCCTATTGTTCTAGTCACTATGTATTCTTTGGTCTCCATAATCTACTGTCAGAACTCTAAATTCTCCTGAGAATTAAACTATACTGCTACAATGACATAATTTTTGGCATTTCAAAACCTGCAAAAAAATCTACACAATACCCGTATTGTACAAATGGCATTCAAATGTTGCTTTTCATACCAACTATGGGAAACAAACATTTCAAAAAGTTCAAAGAATTCATCTGTGCCCCACCCAAAGGTGATCTCACCCCACATAGAACACTATAGTTTCTCAAAAATAGTTTGTATTTTTTTTTCTTTGAAAGAGGTGTCCATAAATTTTCACAAGCAGTGCTAACATTGTCAGTTATTTTGAAAGAATGTCTTTTCAACTGTAATGGCTAGGTATTGATTTATGGGTCTATCACATGTAATAACACAAACTAGTTGTGAATTGTTAAAGTTCCCACCATGCACAGTTTATGAGGTTTGAGGCAAGTCTTTAGAATACCTATAGTCAACAATCATCATGTTTATGTTAGAATGTTTATTCCTTATATTACGCATTTGTTTTGGGCACTTCAATATACTACATATATTGAAAATACATACACCATTAGTAGAATCCTACCCCCCCCCCCCATAAATGGACTGTAATTGTTATTGTCTATCCCTATATCCCATTCTGACTTTACACAAACTCTTTGAAAAGTAGTGTGTTGTCAAAGTTCCCAGCATTTTATAAAGTTTGGGGCAAGTGCTTAGTTGGGGCAAGTGCTTAGAACATTTGTGAAATCAAGTTTGGGGCAAGTGCTCAGAACATTTGTGAAATCAAGTTTGGGGCAAGTGGTTAGAACATTTATAATGGACTATATACAAGTCATCTTATTGTTATTATCTATCCCTATATTCCTATCTGACTTAATTAAAACTCCTTGGGAAGACCGTAGTGCATTATTAAGTTTCCAGCAATTTGTAAAGTTTTAAATTTTGAAGCAAGTTCTTAAAACTCTTGTGATGAACAATACTAGTCAGATCATGAAGTTTGTGGCAAATATTTAGAACACTTGTAATGTGACAATATAAGTCAGTTTAGGAATTTTCCAGCAAGTGCTTAGAACTAGACAATACAAGGCAGGTCATTCTACAAATTTAGGAATTGCACTAGTCACACACAGACATGAATCCATTGTACCCAGTACCGTCAATGACTTGTAGAGAGGTGATTTAAATAATCAGAAAGATTGAACCATTTAAAATGAAATTTTATTGATGTATTTTCCGACTGGCAGAAATAAGAAAAATAACTTGTGAGTAAAGAATAATGAAATGATACAGCTACTGTGGCTATAATTGATGAAAACCATACTGATCAACTAAATGACAACCATGTAGTCATACAAGTATGGCTCTCATTCGAGTCTGAAGTATGTCTCTAGGATTATTGTGACTCTTATCTATCCACTCATTCACCCTACCCCTCCCAATGTGTATTTGTTTTGTTACCATGGTAATGACCGTAATGGTCTATTGTTCTCTACAGTATGAAAGTAGGTTACGTTACTCCTAGTTTCCTAGGCTTGTTGCCATAGTTCCCGCTCACCTTATTTAGAAATGTTTTTGGAAGTTTTTTCTACTTCATGTCAAAAGAATTCCCAGGGCCCATCTATCTTTGCTTTGGAAAACTTACAAAAGAAGCAAAAAGAAAACCAACTATATGCATACACATGCACAGCACTTTAGAGAAAAGGACTAAAAAATTATCTTCCAGCTTGAGTAATTGAATTGAGAGTCAAACACTTTTGACTCAGCGACACTTTGTGGAAAGCTCACTGCTCTACAAATCCTTGAACACAAGTTGACAAATGTGAAATAAGACACAAGAGATGTTGAAGTGAAGCTCAACATATTATAGGCTTTGATATAAATCTGACATTTATAACTATTAGGTCCTGTTGTATAGTATTTAGGATACAATCTAAATTATAGGTAATTGGGGGGCATTCAATAACTGTAATTGGAGGGGGGCATTCAATAACTACTGCTGTCAGAGATTGCTACATATATACCATATTTACAGTATTTAGGATACAATGTAAATTATAGGTAATTGTGGGGGGGGGGCATTCAATAACTATACTGCTGTCAAAGATTACTACATATATACCATATTGTAACAATAATTGACAAATACTTGACAACATCTGCTAGCTAGAAGGCTGGATGTGTCAAGGCATTGCCTGTCACACTGACATACTTTGATGCTAGTATAAATGTGTTGCTGTATGTAACATTGCAGAGTTGTTGTTTGCTATGTACCTATATAAAATGAGTTAAAATTTGGACTGTGGAAGTCTTGAAAATTTCATGAGAACAACATTACATTAATACAGTGACTTGGTTGAAGAAAACAATGTACAGATTTAGGTTACACCTCAGTTGTGTCAACTAATTTTTAATTTACATGTTCCTGATTATTATTAATCAGCTACTGTCATGGAAATGTGGAAAGGAAGTTATAACCCCCACCACACACACACACACACACACACACACACACACACACACACACACACACACACACACACACACACACACACACACATCAAAGGAAGCAGTAACCCCTCTCTCCATAATGGACAAATTTACCAATCTAGTTGTCACAACAATTTGAGACATAAATTCCATTACCGTTTCTAAAGAGACATTGTAACATTCATTTAGTATTCTATTAACAAATTTAACCTCATGACCACTTATACATACTTTAATGTTTTCAATGCTATTTATGGCTCTAGGCCTTGTTAAAAATTAAAATTCAATATTTTAAATGTATACCTGTCATACATTGAGATACTTAAAAAGTCATAAGGTCATGGCAAACTGTTGTATAATAGTTTTTAACTTTTTTTTACAGTGAAATTAAATTTAGCATTCTTGTCGGAAATATGTATATATTGTGTTCGAGTGTAATTTATGTGGTCATCTATATATAGTTTTTAGTTATGCTTAAGAATTGCTTCTTGCTGGGCAGTGTCTGACTTAGATGAAAATAGACTATTTTGTGTTTTAAGGTCTCAGTTTGGATATAAGATTAAAAAGTTAGATGTGAAAAACAGTTGTCTGACAGAGCTTTAAAAAACTTAGTCCAGAACACAAGAATAATTCTATGTAATCCTTATGGTTCCACTGATAAGATAACACTATTAGTGTCACTAATGTGAGAACTTGGGATTGAAACCCTGGCCTTTGAAATAGGGGCTCAGCTGTTGAAATGTTTATACATTGACCATTTTTTTCATGTGAGACCAAATTTGACCTCTTTCATCAATTCAACAGATATGACTGCGTAGGTTTATTGACTACAGGTCATAAGGTCACGAACCGAAAACTTCAACAACTCCCAGTACAAATGAAAGAACTTCTAGATATAAAGAATAACAAAATGGAGTCAAGCAGTAGTCAGACAAGTTGAAATAGTTGTTTCACTGATAGGTTACTTTGTATAGAGATCACTTCATACACACTTTGGTAAGTGACTAGATCCGTGTTAAAGTGGCCATATGGATGAGAAATTGGTATTTATTTTTGATTTTTTAATTATAAAACAACTTTACTATGTTTTTCTATTTGAGAAAAACAATGTGAAATAACATATACCAAGTCCTTGTTTGTAACTTGAATCTGGGAGAGAATTTAATAGAACTATTCATAATAAAATGACATTGTGGAATGCTTTAATACTATATTTTGATCAAACATCAAGTTGCATCCTAAACTAGAACAAAATGTTTGCTATGAATTGTATACATTGTAATTATGTATGTGTACTTTTTAACTAATGCCTGATTTTACTGACATAAACAGATTTAAAAGGACTGCTAGTTGATAAAGTAAAAGCTTTTTTGCCCTGTAGTAAGTGTAATACCCTTTTGGGCCTGGAAGCCACAGAACTTAATTGCCATCTTTGACTAAACTGTAACAACTCTATATAATACCATTGTAATCACATTGGGTATTTACATAATTAATGTATAATTTAATGAATATAAGTTATGATTTAATATTCAAAGTTTTCATAATTTGATTAGCTGGCTGTTACGGACAATTAAATTTTACAGTAACTGTAATTGTGTGTATGTGTGTGTGTGTGTGTTTGTGTGTGTATGTATATGTGTATATGTGTGTGTATATGTGTGTGTGTGCGTGTGTATGTACGTATGTACGTACGTACGTATGTACGTGTGTGTGTGTGTGTGTGTGTGTACGTACGTGCGTGCGTGTGTGTGTTTCTAGCTATCCTTATTTTCTCTGCAGTTGCTGTTGCCGTGTTGTTGTCAGTGCGCCATTCACTTTTGATAGATCTAAATTGAGGGGTCAACCATTGTAAATCATACAAAGTGACTTTCAATAGACACACACAATGACCCCTATAGATGGTACAATTCAATACAACTGTCATGCTAAGAAGAATCTTCCATTTTCATGTCGTAAACTTTAGCTCTACAGGTCATGTCATGTCTTCCTGTTGTTGGCAGTTTGCCTTCTTAAGAGCAATGAATATATCAATCAAATACCATGGTAACGGAACATCAAGGATTATATTTATTTTTGTGTGGCCTACATTTTGGTTCAAATTTTAAAGGACCAGTTCAGATTAGGATTAATATTTAGATGTGAAAAACTGCAGTTGTCAGGCAGTAAAGCTATTGGAAAATATGGTCCCTAATAAATTATCCATATGGCTTCACTGACAATTAGATAGTAATCTATCAAATGTAGATTGAATCCCTGGCCTTTACAATTGTGTTGATGAAATTTCTCATACCTGATGTATTGTATTCAAAAATTTGTACAGCCATAGTGTATTGTATTGGGGGAATATATCTTTCTAAGTTTGGTAATATGAAAAAATTTTTGTTCCTTTTTTGTAGAGGTCACACGTACTGTATATTTTATGTATTGGATTCTGTCTGAATAATCTGGCAGTCACGGTTGGAAAGTTCCTTTTTGTGGTATACAATATCATACTGTCTTCATTGATAGAGCTGCATGTAGAATCGTAAAGTTGATCGATATCCCAATAACGACTAGGATGTATTGTCTAATAACACCTGGTCCATCACTTACAATGGATAGTGGTGGATACCTGAAGGATAGAATCTTGTCACCCAGGAAGTCCACCTTAATTTATTGCCTCAAAACAAAAAGGGAGATGACCCCAATTAACACAGTACAATCCTAGGTATGAAGAGAAGCACTGTGTTGTGGTTGTTGTTGCACTGTCCTTTATAAAGTGTTCAATGGGGTTATTGCTAAAAGGCTTGCTATTTAACTGTTACTTGTTGTGGGTTAATAATTGAATAGAAAAGTCACACAGTTGAACCATAGACCCTACATTAGGATCTATGATGAACAAGAAATGAAAGTTTGAATTTGAATTGAATTGAATTGTTTATTCACCAGATACAAAACACAAGAATAAAGTTATGTACATTTCAAAAAGGAGGTTGACGGGATAATATATCTGCATGGTTTATATAGGGTCCAATACTAGGCACAATGACGTATTATGGCAGAACCCCATGATGCGTGTGCAAGTATGGTGTTTGTAGGAGTCCTTGTGAGTGAAAGTACAACAGAAAACACTGCAAGCACAAACACAAATACCCCAGAGTATTAACCCTTAATACGGCATGGGGTTCTGTTAATGTTATTTATGTTTATCCTCAGAAGCAACACATTTCTGTTAAAATGACATTTATGTGCATGATCACATGCTTTTCTGTAGAATGAATGATTGTGTCCTCATTTTGCATGCTGGTATGCAATAATGTTTTCAGTGTATTGCACTGCAAAATATATACCACTAGTATGCGTGCTCACTGGTGCAAGTAATCTATGGTACATAATTGTAACAATTAATGTATATCATGTTTTGTCTTCTTAGAATCATATCAACCCAGATGTTATAGTGGGATTTATACCTCATGCCTTCATTCTGATGAAACTTGGACTTTCCCATGTCAAATACTCGGCAGCGTCGTTTATTTACACACTGAATGCATATCCTAAATTATTGCTTGCCTACATTGATGACATCATGGAGTGTTACCTCAAGTATCACCATTTCAACCTAGCAGGTAATCTACTAGTAATATTTACCTGTAAGCTAGTATATACACCTTGGTAGCCAGTTTGTCTGGAAATTAAAGTTATTGAAATCATCAAACCTCATATGAAAGCTTGTTCCTCATTTTTTTAAATACACCTTATTTTTTCTCAAGGAAATTAACAATCTTTTATGTTACCGTATAGCTAATACAGTATTTGGCAGCCATTTTGGATTCTGACTGGGTTATAATAATTACAATATAATTTTAACATCGATAGTATTTCAAAAATTTGCACGGTGACCCCAGATTTTTTTCTTAATTTTAATCTGATAACGAGTTTGAGTTTTCTTAATCAAAGTAACAGTCACAGTTTAAGACTTTTATTTCTAAGGTGCCATACTACCTTAGAACCTGCACTAGCTGTAACGGGGACATTTTTAAAAATAAAATAACCAAAAGATATATTCATTAAAATTGGTCAGTTACTTATAAAAGACATCGTACTATCTGTTAGTTAGCAGTCAATATTATCTGTAGGTGGTGTACTTAACAAGTTTAAATCTTGAGAGAAAGCTTGGTTTGAATCTGTCACCATGTTAAAACTGTACTAGTTGTAACTGGAGCATCATTTTTCGATCAGACAACCACAACATACTCACTGAAAATTGTTAAAATTATCAATAATTAGACATTATATACATGTTAATCAGTTGTTGAAATTATCCATAAGCAGTACAAAAACAGGTTGAAACCATGATTGCCATTGAGGGCACTGATGTTTGTGTACAGGCCCAAAATCAATTTGATTTGATTTATTATGTATACAACTACAAAAAATATGTTTACCCACAGGTGATTCAATACTATTCAGGATGTACGATATACACGTCAAGTAATTTATTTATATAACAAAACAGTTTTCATAAAAATGTTGCAGTTGCAGCTAGTGTACCTTTAACATATTATTTCAGCAAAATCTTGAATCTGTTAAATGTATGTATTTCAAATTGTGACATTTTGTCATGAATCATACTGACGCTAAAAATGTTTAAATAATGAAAACCAATGTTTTTTTTGAAATTTGATAGTGTGTTCAGGCAGTAATACAAACATGGTGTAATTTTACCACATTGCTCATATTGATCCACTACCGTGTTGCCATGGTAACCAACATGTCTCTTGTACATGTTTCTGCTTGAGATTGTACTTATTCTCATTGCACCTGATGCATACAAAGCAGAGAAATAAGTGCATTTCAGTTTTCTGTCTGTGCATTATAATTTGTATTATACATACATCATGTATATGATATTCATAAATGAAGACAGAGCTGGTATTTGTTTTCCTTCATTAAATAAATTCAACGTTAACACTCAAAGATAACATTTAAGATTGTATAAAATCTAGCCCACTCAGGGATTAAAACTGAGAATAAAAAGATTTTGATCTTTATTCTCCCTGGAAATGACATGTACAACAGAGATCAGTACAACAAGAAACATGGCCTCTCATTCAAATAGTGTGTGCAGTAATTCCAATATCTATAATATTTGCTGAACAGACATCAATATGTTGGGATAACTATGTTTCATAGACAACTATAAGTTAGGACAAATTGTAAAAGATATGTATCATTGAGTGTAGATGAAAGGATGAGATAGCATTGGCACAAATGTAATCATCAAATTTACTCTACGTTTTGTGTGACTGGATACAGAACACTGATGTTACCATGGTAACAGTTCAGCTGTTTTCTTATCATTTTAAATATCTGAGTCAAAAAAAAATTTCAATTTGTGCAGTTTTTATCTCATAACCTTGAATACCCCAGCTGAAGTAAAAAAACAGGATGACATGATCTCATTTCTTAGTACTACAAGATAATATTCACTGTATCCTAGCAACAGAGATATATATGTTGTATATTTCCAATTTATCGTGAACAGTGCGAACAAAGAAAACTATATCTGCATTTTATTTTAAGTTTATTTCCAGACAGTCTATTTGTCATGTGAAATATCCTCCAGCAAGAATTTGGCTACTCCAAAAGTGATTATTTGTTTTCCTTCTGAAGGAAATATTATAAATAAGAGAGTTGTATCCGCCTGCAGATAATGTCAGATTACATAGTTTGATCGATCAATGTGCATGTTTGTTTGAATAAGCATAGTATAGAAGTTTACTATATACATGGATATTGATTGAACTGTGTGTGTTTATTTTTCAGTGCTTTTACCATAGATCATTACAATGTCAGAGAATTCGTTCATCATGTACATTATTTTGATTATCTCAAGTTGTGCCTTTAGGGTGCCGGTATTTAATTCTGCATTTCTCATCGTAACACCTTCAAAATGAAGGGTCAGTCAGTCAGTTAAAAAAAATTATAAAAGTATACAGAAAAGTGAGTGTATGAGTACATGTTGGTGATACTTTCAATTCATAATCGTTCTTTAACATTCTAAAGTCCTTTGGCAAGATTTTAACCACAACTGTGCCTCAGTCAACCCAGCTGTATAATTAGGGACCTGGTAGGATAGAGGTTGCAATGTGAATGCTTTAATCCTATGTGCTTATGGAGGCTGCAATGGATTGTATGTTCCCCAGGGAGTTGAGGAAGTATAAAGGACCATTGTGCTGCTTTACATGATAGAACCTTGCCAGTGCTTTGAACACAGGGTGGGAAAGCGCTCTATAAAAAAACTATATTTATTATTATCATCATCATTATTAATTCTGAATGACTTAGAAGGGATAATTAAAGTCAAAAGGAAAAATTTGAATCAGTTGTTCCAAATTTCAGCAATAAACGATCATTTTCACTCAGATCCACAGTCATGGGTCATCATCTGACAATCAGAGCTATAGAGGACATCAATTTAAAAAAAAAAAATTCACCAGATTGAAGAAACCTAGGGTTGATTCAGGTCATAAGAAACATAGAATTAAATATGGCTGCCTTTACCAGTATTTTCAATTTTTGAAGTCATATATTCCAGTACGTCACAAATTAGGGAATTTACTTTGTCTATTTATTCACTGATTTCTGTTCAAAAAGTTATAATCAACAAATAAAGCAATCAAAATAAACTTTTGTTACAAATACAAACTAAAAAACTATGGTTTACCAACACAGACGAATTTCTATTTGTGAAAATAAACAAATATATATTAAGTACATACAAATAAATTTTTTTCTGTTCATGATTTCAGCATGTCTCACTGTTCTTTTCCCATATCATGAAGACATAATTTTGGCCCATTTGACAGACATCAGTCAGCATATAGATGAATTGCCAGCTATGGAGAAATACAGTGTATTTAGATTATATGAAGCAATTGCTGAAAAACATCCTCAGGTAATACATTCATTTATTTATTCATTCACATTCACTTTCTGTTTCTACCAAGGTAGCTTTCTCTTAAGGTGAGTCCATTGTTCTCCCCAGAATATAATGATTGAACTAATGTGATTTGCATAACAAAGGAACACATTGTTATGTTGATTACTTTCTGTTGTTTTCATGGGTGGAATATCATATACTATCTTATAAAGAACCCTGTAATTTTCCATCTACTTTGAATATGTTGTCATAGAAAGAAATTATTAATTTAGAGGGATAGGAGGTGAGTTGGGTGAAGGGGGGGGGGGGGGTTGATGGGAGTTATGGGAGGGGAGTTTGGGTGTTATTTCTGTTCTCTCTCATACCCACATATTATCCACATTTGTATTTCTCAGTTTATTCAATATGTTCCAAATGTTCAATATGTTTCTACATATGTTGTAAATTGTCCTACATGAATTTATACTATTACAGTGGCAGTGTTAAGGCATGTAAAGATCCTGTATGTTACTATTATTTGATATCCCTGAGCCAGAATTATTTTTTCCACTCTTTGTGCAGATTTACTACAAATTAAAGTATGAATAAGTGAATGACCGGAAAGTTGCACCAATTTATTAAACTGAAAATTGAAATTGAAATGGTACATGTTTGGAATACTAACAATATTCTCATCCTCTTTAGTCAGAATTTATCCAAGGTATTCATTAATGTATAAGTGATTTATGTGCTTTTGTATTATTTCTAGTACCTTTTCATAACTGTATAGTTATTAATTATGTATTATGACAAGTCTTCATTATGTACTTAAAATTTGTAATATTGTATGATGGATAGGACTGAATGGTAATTGTGGGAGTTTTTAGGTTGTTGTATTCAATCAATAAAAAAATATTAGAGTAATTATGTGACGTTAGATTGTTCTACTTAGAAAAAATATTGCTATCAATAAAATAATGTCTAAAGGTAATAGGCTTCCTGTCAAAACATGGGATCATTAGGTCGGTTTATTGTCAACTTTGTATTATATTACCGGTCTGTTGTTGTTTTAAATTTGTAACCCAGTAGATGATGGATTATACCATCCTGAAGGTAAATACTACGGAAATTGTCGTCTAAATAATACATCTTTATTATTTTGCAATATTGATGTGTTCCCTTTAGTCCATTTATGACATTACACAAATTCAGTTCAAAAGAGTGTAGGATAGGTTGAATATAGGAATCATGCAATGATTGTGTTTTGTAAGGGTTGTGATAAATAAATAAATATGTAGAATAAAACAGATTAGCATAGAGAGTAGTGATGGTGCAATATAAGGGAAAAATAGTGAAAGGCACTAGGAAATTGATTTATATGTCGGGTTTGAATGTAAAATAACAAAATGTAATATAATGAAAATTGAAACATAATGGAGTAGAGTACAGTATGATAATATATAATAAAATAGAATAGAATATATGTATTATGTAGTACTAGTATAAAAAATAGAATAGAATTATTGATATATAGTTACCGTAGAATATATATATATATATATATATATATATATATATATATATATATATATATATATATATATATATATATATATATATATATATATATATATATATATATATATATATATATATATATATATATATATATATTAGTTTAGTATAGTATAGAATATATAGAATGGAATAATATAAAATAGACTATGCAGAATAGAATAGTATAGTTTAGAATATAATATATTATATATTACATAGTATAGAAGAGAGTATAAAATAGAATAGAATAGAATAGAATAGAATAGAATAGAATAGAATAGAATAGACCAGAATAGCTATAATGTAGGAAATCAAAAAAATAAAAGAGAATAAAGAATAGTATAGAATAGACATGTATAAAAAGAAATACTCTAAGAAGGAAGTAAGCTAAGTTTTCATTTGGTGTAGTATGTAAGATAATGTTAACAAGCTTACAATGTAGTCATTAAGATGTACTTAGTCGTATATATAGGTACTCCCTTAGTTGGTAACTGTTTAATAGTACTGACTCTAAATGTCAAGTAAGGATATTGGTAACACTATTCGTGTCGTGTGGATTTCATGCTCAAATGATTTAGTACAGTGTATGTTTTTCCAATGGTAGCCATGGGGACAAGGATTTAACTGCAGTGTATTATATATATATGCAATTTATTCTATCCCAATAAGTAATGGACGAGTAATTAATGTTTACACTATTTGAACTGAGGACAAAGTGGTGTAAATTAATTTCCGATAAATAATGCATGGACTCTCATTAAGAAGAAGTGTAATCATCTCCTCAATTTGAGGTTATTGAGGGTTTACGCACCGTTGCATCTTGCTGTTCCTTGAATGTAGTTTCCATAGCAACCTCATCATTGCATGAGATGATGTAGGTGAGCAGTGAGATGATGATATGGAAGAAGCTAATTGTGTGTCTTGTGTTATCAAGTACTACTCTATAGTTTAGTTCCACACGGGGAAAGGAAATAAGTCATCCATTCCTACTCTTCTCATTCAAATTATATGAATATCTCCATAACCTGTAATATGTACATGCATGAACAGATGTTCTTCAAATTGTGAGAATCAGGTCCTAATTGTCAACAAAATTTCTGTGCCACGTACAATTTATTTCTGATTTTACTGAAGCCCCTTACCTGGTGAAATTTGCGGAGGTTATTATGGACCTTCTCCATATCTCATTTTGAAATAGAGAAAATTGAGTCAAGCAATTTAACAAACAGAAAAAGAAATTTTTACATTTAAATTGCCTGAATTACAAAGTTGTGAATTGTGTATGAAAACTGAAAGGTAATAGTTGGTATGACATTACCTTTCACAACTGGCATGAATGTTTGACAAGGTTTGCAAGTCAGTGAACTTTTTCAAGATGTTTGATGACCATATTACATGTATCTGACTGTTATTTTTTCAGGAAATCCTACCCTACATGAGATATCTGACAGCAGACTTCAGTGATGCTGTTGTATCATCAGCTTCTTTGCCATGTCTGTGTGTATTGTCTAACCACTACACAGACAGGTTCACCGATCTGGTTGACAAGTTGAGTATGTTGGTAGAACGGCAACCATACCATGTTGGATATGTGGACAGGATATTGACCAAAGTAGCCATGCAGAGTGAGGTATAAGCATTAGGTTGAAGTTCTGTGGATAGAAATTTTAATGTTGACGCATACAATTCTGTTCAGTACTTTCCAGTTAATGTATTTGTGCACTAGTTAGTTTCACCAATTTCTGTAACTAAATTATATATGCTGAAGCAAGAAAGAGGAAAATCACCAGGAAATTAAGGCATTTTTGTAAATTTTGTCATTTTATGGTTGTACATGTTCTGCTATTACAAGTCTGCTGATGCATATATGTCCATACCATCAGGTATCAATTTGAAAAAGTGACCAGAATATTTTTTCCGGTTTGCAGACGGATGCTCGCAAGGTTCTGACCAACTGCTTGGTACAGTTCAAAGCAGTAGACGAGTTCTACTACCCTGCCATATTTACATGTATCCGAGATATTGGTCTCAAGTATAAGAAACTTTTAAGCAATTACCAAAGTGCAATAGAAGCGTTTGGAGCCAATGGTGGTAAAACTCAAAGTTATGTACAAAGTCTAATGGAATACCTAGAAGGCAAAAGGTGAGAAATTAGTCATTTCATTGATTATGCACCACATAACTTTTAAAGTAGCTAATGTAAGACCTATTAATTTTTTTTAAAAAGGAAATAGTGCAACTTTCCAAATATTTAAATACCAACCCCAAACATTAAGGCATTTCATGGTCTAGCAATTAAGCCTGAGTATAGAACAGTTGACGTTACAAAAATATCATTATTATTTTAGTGGCTCTTCAGGAGCAATTCTTTACTCCCTGGTGATAAAACTTACCCCCATTATGTTTATCTCTTCCTTGCAAATCATGTCTTCAGTGAAACACCAGACTTCGTGAAACTTCAAACACCAAGGAAAGTCCAGCAATCAAGTGGCCCAACTCCTATGCTATCAAAAAAAGAAACTAATAGGAAAAGTGAAGCTGCAGTCACTAAAAGTGAAGCAAGTACATCAAAGAAGACAATGGAGAAAAGAAGAGATAAAGCAGCTACTGACAAGGAACAACAGGTATATGGTGTGGAATTTTACCCAAAAAGCACCACTCACAGAGTTAATGATAATGGTATCTGAGCAGTTATTTACAGCTAGATTTAGTGAATTTAGTGGATTTAGATGAAACAGCCAAGAGTTGATTTTAAGTCACATGGCAAATATACCATTGGTGAAATGTTTTAGTTATTGTTTTCTCAACTATATATTTTGTTAGGATATAACACCAGTTCCTGATTGGTGCAGCAAGATAGCAGTACTACTAGACAAGTCCTGCCACAATGACTGGAGATTTCTGGCTATAAATCTAGGGTTTTCTTTGGATGATGTGCAATCAATTTCCATGACAGCTAGCCCAACTACATCAGTACTAGATCAATGGTTTAAAACCCATCCAGGAAAAGATGGAACGTACGCAGTGTACGTAGCGTTACAACAACTCAAACGAAATGATGCCATGGAGGTCATAGAACAATCAGTACCAAAAAATGGTATGTAGAGTGTCTCATCTGTCATAAATTGATGCAATACTCAGATTTGTATGTTATCACCCAGTACATATTGTCGGCTTATCTGCACAATTTTGTTTCCTTCAAACATTGTAACACTTTGGACAAGACATAAAATGACAGTTTGACATGAAGTGACACTTGGACAGGATATGAAATGACACTTGGACAGGACATGAACTGACACTTGGACAGGACATGAAATGACACTTGGACTGGACATGAAATGACACTTGGACAGGACATGAAATGAAAATTGGACAGGACATGAAGTGACACTTGTACAGGGCACGAAATGACACTTGTACAGGGCACGAAATGACAATTGGAGATGAAATGACAGTTGAACAGGACATGGAATAACACTTCGATAGGACATGAAATGACACTTACGAGATCTAGAGGACAGGACACAAAATGACAGTTAGACATAATTTTCCATCTATATTTCCCTATTGTTGTTGAAAACATATCTAAATCAATGTTTTTGTTTGATATCTGTTGTTCACAGAGCAACTGATTCCTCAAACATTCAGTGGCACAGAGGATAAGATTGCATCAGTCTGCATCAGTTACCATGCTGATAACATTATAGAAGTGAAACTGCTATGCTATCACCTAGAGCTAGCTGGTCTAGAGTGTTGGATGGATGAGGAGATAATTAATGGAACTGATAAACCATTTCAAAGAATGGATGAAGCCATGAGAGGCAGTCAACTTGTCCTGGTTATGTGTAGTGCCTCTTATATGCAGTCTAAAACATGTTTCAAACAGGTGAGCGGTTTAGAAGGTCAGTCTCCCCTATTAAGACAATTTAAAGGACCAGTTAGTCCAGAGCAAAAGAATGATCCTATGTAATCCTCATTGGTCCACTGATAAGATAAGTAATATGAGAACCTGGGATTGAAACCTTGGCCTTTAACTATTGAGAGTTGGTTTTGCCATTTTGACATGGATGTTGATCTTAAAATTTTATGCACATTTTCTTTTCATCTGGTAGGTCAATCTAGCTCAGCAACTTAATAAACCAATCATTCCTGTTATCATTGGACCATTGTCATGGCCACCAACTGGACCTATGAGCATCATCTTTTCCCAGTTACCATGCCAACAGTTGTATCAGTTCAGTGCTAACAATAGGAGAGGAAGGATATATTGGCCTTTGGCTCATTTTTTAGAACTCTTAGCAAGAATTTATTACTATGTTTCACCTAATTTGGACAAGATATCAAAACAAGGTAAGAGCATTATACTGTTACAAGTGATATTGTAATATGAATATTGTGGAATCCTTTTACTAACTGTGAACCTCTCCCTATAGCAGTGACCTTTCCCAAGAAGTTCTGTGACCTAAATTTCTGTCTGTATTTTTGAGATATTTTCATTTGATTGTAGAAATAAATTATAGAAATTGATAATTCACATTTTTCATTGGTTAGAATTGTTAAAAATTAAATGCAAAAAAAGAGATAATACAATGTATTAACAATATATCTTACAATTATGACACTTTCATACATTGGTTATAGAGCCTAACAATTCAGCATGGTTTATATCTTTTTTATACATTTTGAGTACATTGAATCAAGGTAAAAAAGTATCATAAGTTTAGTAATGAATCGGATATTAAAATGTAATACAAACCTTGTGATTTAGAATGTCTTCCATCCATCAAAATTGAATTGAGCTGTAAACCACTCCATGTTTTCTTCTTTTTTTAACAGAGTACAAATGTTTGGTCCCAACTCTGGACACCATCCCTTACAATTTACAAGAACATTTACTGAAGGTACCAGTCAATGAGGTGAATTTCTTTTTTGTGACCATACACGATAATATCAACGTCAAAGATCAGCTACCATTTTGTCTGTGTTCAGAATTGTTATGTCTTGTCTAATCAGAGAGACATTTTCTGATGACATTTAACGTGAATATCATGACATTTAATCCCATATCAGAAGTGTTTATTTTGTGTTGACCGTCATCAAGAACAATTGATCAGGGCATAGCTATATGATAATCTTTATTATCCATTCAGTTATTTGTATAAGTATTTAAATCGAAAGCACAATGTTTCATTCTACACTGTTGTTGAGTAAATTCTTCTCTTGTTTTCATAACAGAAGGATGAAGAATCCTCAATATTTATATCATATCAATGGAGTAAGATTGGTGAAGCACTGGTGCTAAGTACATTGTTGACACATCTAGGGTTTTCTTGTTGGTTAGATGTCCATAATCTTGGTGACGGAAATCTCACTGAAAGGGCTGAAACAGCCATTAGGAAATCAAAGGTGACTAAATAAACATTATTATGCCATACACAAAAACCAAGTTGTACATGTTTGAACAGAAAATATGGAATTTTATACCTTGGTCGTTTGTCATGACAATATACATCTAAATCATTGGTTCTATGGTGCCCCAGATATATATCAAATTGTTCAGAAAAAACATTATTTTCCCCAATTTTCCTGAAATTAAGCTTGTGCCAATATAATTATATGATTCTCATGTAAAATTCTTGTGACATAAGGGTTTTGTCACTTTTCTTTTACGTGAAGTCATAATTACCCCTTATTTTCCTTTGCTGAATAAAAACAAAATGTTGGAGAATATAAGTAAATCTTTTGCACAGTTCCAATTTTAAAATTGTTCTGTGCTACCTTTGTTTTATACGAAGAATTGTTTTGTGTTATTTTATTTACTGTAACATATTTAGTCATTACTGTTACCATAGTAACCAGAAGGTCTGTAGCATCACAAATATGGAAAATATTGATGACATAATTTTTGAGTGCTCAAAATATCATTAAGATGAATTTGTAGAGAAACTGTCCATACATAAACATGTTATTATACTCACCTCCAAAGCATTACAAAACTACTAACTATTACATGTGTACAGGTGGGTTTTTGTACAGAAATTGTTTGGAAAGTTTTGTACGATGTAAGATGTTTTGTTTAAATCATGAAACTAAATTACCATTCTTTTTTATATATGTATAAATAGGTAATGATATGTTGTGTAACCCCAGAGTACTGCAGACAACCAAGTTGTTGTAGAGAAGTAACACTTGCCAGTGTTCTACAATTACCCATAATTCCACTTGTGATGGAGCAAATGTTTTGGCCACCAAGAGGTCCTCTAACCATGCCGTTTACCAAATGTTTGTACATTGACTTTACTTGTGAAGAGCTTGAAGCATCATTTACATACCAAAAACTACAAGAACTGTATGATAAACTCAAGCAGTTTGTAGTATCAAAGAAAGACAGTAAAGTTGAAGAATTATTTACAAAAACATTAGGAATGCCAGATCTAGACTTGTCAGCCAGCATATCAAGTGATGGGGAGAGTGCCGATGAACTGAATGAGTCTGAAACAGTGGAAAAGACTATAGATGCAGAAAGTACTGAAAATGGAAATACAAAGCTGAGGGGTATACTTCGTAATGGGAACACAGTCCAGCAAGAAAGTTTGTCTGTGGCACAAGTGCAATCACAACATTCAGAAGAGGAAAAGACAAAAATAGTACAGGCTTTAACTTCTGATGCAAAGGAAAATGGTATCCCTGTATTGTACCAGAATCCAGTGACTACAGATGCCAAAACTGGGAATAGCGTACAGCAGAGCGAGAAACCATTGGAACACAAAGATGGAGTTCAACAAACCCAAGACAATCATACCATTGCCAAAATAAAGACTGATGTTGAAACTTGTGAAACTGCACAAGATTATCAAACACATTCATCACCAAATAATCAAAACCACAAACATGGTCCTGAACAGCAAATCTTACCATCTAACGGTGTAAGCCACTTGGGTCCTAAAACTGACAATAACAATGCAAGCAATGGAAAGATTTGCCATTCTGAGAAACCAAATCAAACAATTATCTCAAATGATTTACCATCTAAAACTGATGAAGAGATTAAAAAATCAAATGTTTGCACTATATTGTAATGTAGTGTTGAGTTAGGGCGCCCTCTATGACCATGATAGGAAGTTACACAGACGGCATGCACGAACGGACAGTGCATCGATGGTGCCTGCCCTCTGTAGACAAGGGTATGAATGGTTAAAATGTTATTTAAGTGTTTGACAAGTTCTAGTTATTGAGATGTATATATTTTTCCTTGTAAGTATTGACGAAACACTATTTAAAATGGGAGAATTTTTTAGTCAATTTATGCTGCACCCTGTAAGTTCAAGGTTACTTTCTTTTAAAAACCTTCAACATAACACATCATTAAAGAGTACTATACTTATCATCTACCAAAGTTGTATGTGTTGTTTTGTTCTGCTGAGAGCCCAAGTTTAATGTATGTATGTATGTATGTATGTATTGTATGTATTGTATGTATGTATGTATGTATGTATGTATGCATGCATGCATGTATGTAGCAACAGCTAATGCCAGTATATTTTGCAAAGACAACCATATTAATTGGTAGAGAAGTGAATAAACATTCAAATATATGCAAACATGCCTAGCAAGAAGACCATGCCCATAGTAATAGCCAAATGATGGCATATTTTGCAAAGATAACAACAGGGATGAATAGGCAAGTGGATAAACACTTGAATGAACAGTTATATATGCCTAGAACAAGACCATACCCATAGCAACAGTCAAATGAAGGTATTTATGGCATTGCAAGGATGACAACAGGGATGGATAGGCAAGTGTGAACATTCAAAAAAATGAACATATAAGCATGGCAACAAGGTTACACCCAAAACAACGTGAAATGATGATGATATTGCAAAGATAATAAGGATGAATAGGTATATGGCTTAACATTTTAAAAATTAACACATAAACTGTAAAGTTGTGCTACAATGCCGGCTTTTAGGCACTTTTTTTTTAATTTCCTGATTGTAAAATACATTCAAGTACATTTGTCACTCAGTATTATCAAACTGTTTTTTGTTTGTTTTAAGTTTCACTGATGTATAAAATCTTGCAGTACATCTTTTTTGGCGCAATTTACTCTACAATAGTATCCTTAACTGTGATGAAATATAAATTACAATTTCACTTCAGGTAAATAAAACAAGTCTTCTACCTTCGAAGACATACTCCCCAACATTGTTAATTGTTCTGTTGACTGGTGTTTACAGTATGGTCCTAAATACTTAGCTGGCGATCTACTAAAGTTAATAACATCAACACATAAAAATATCTACTCATGACTGAGCATAAAGTACACTGTATCACAGACAAGGAAAAGATTTTTTATCTCCTTGTTTGACTGTACTTATTTCTTGACACCATTACAGGGAAAATTGAACACACTGACTATATAGTGGAAGACACTGAAATAGTGTGAGAAAAAGTCACATCTGACCAGAGAACAAAATAACAAAGTGATTTCCCGTAAGTGTCTAATATTTGTGCCAGGTTTTGTTGTACTGAGCTGGGGCATCAGTCTCAGAGACAGGGCTGTCTATGGACGGATTGACACATGAGAGACTGACACGGGCCACTCTTATAGCCCCTTCTGGACTCGGTTGGGGCTAATAAAGTGTAATCATACTATGGTTGCAAAAAACACTGCAGACTTGGATGTCCATCTGACATTTTAATTGAAAAATGCAACAAAATTTCCTTACGCAAAAACCAAAGATGCATTGCCAAGAGTTACAGGCTTAGTGAAGCATGAGCAAGTCTTTGTTGAACACATCCCAAACGTTTCAACTTACTAACTCATTATTGCCCATTGGGTCTAAAAATCATTACAGGTGCAAAATATACCTACCTTTAAACAATGTTTTACCTTTGCTTAAACATTTTGGGTGTTTGACTAGAAGATAGAAACAATATGTTTAAGGTGTGCCAGTGAGAAATAATTAGACTGGCTGGCTTGAAAAGCAAGACATTAAACCATAAGTATAAAATATACCTGCTTCATACACTGTCGTTTTAAAAAACTTTGGCTTTGGCTTTACTTGTATATACAAATCTTATTCTAAAATGTCTGTCAATCTTCAAACTCAATACTTTGCCATCCACAATAATACATCATGGTACTGGTATTTCTAAAAGAGCTGCATCTGAATCCATATTTGTATCAAAATACATAGTTTCATGTTGTTTGGATGATAAAGGTTTGGGTTTTTTCTTCTTCTTCTTAGTCTGAATTGCATCACTCTCAGTATCAAAACTATCAAAGTCATTCAATAAATCATTCAAGTCATACACATCTGTCAAATTTGTTGTAAGTTTGCTTTTTTCATAAGGAAGGTTCTTCTGTTTGCTTCTATCAAAAGTCTTGTTATACTTTGAGTCCTGCTCCGTATAAGATAAATCTTTTCTTGTTTTCGTTTTCCTTCTGGCGCCACCAGTATTCTCTTCTGTTTCTGTTTCAAATGAGTCTAAAAGTGTTTGTTGGTCATAAGGACTTGATTTTCTATGATCAGACTCACTGGGATGTATGGATTTGAAATTGTTACTTTTCTGAGATTGGTGTTTTTGATCATTATTGTCTAAAGATGATTGTTGTCTGACTTTAAATTGATCCCTTCTCCGTCTTCTACTTGCACTATCTCCAGCATCTTCTGAAGCACATCTTCCGTTTGAGTCTGGGGTACCTCGCGATGTGCCTGAAGATTGCCTGCTATCTAATACTACCCCTGAATCTACATCTGGAGTAACAGCCATAGAAACATCCTCCCTCGACAAAGCACTCTGTCTACTAGCACCTGAAGACACCCTAACTTTGTTAGAGTTTGTATCGCCACTGCCTGGCCTGTTCACATCTGTAAGTCTACCATCTTTAGTAGATCTAGACGCAGAGCTTTTTCTTGTTCCACTCGGGGGTCTTGGCTGTAATTTTTGTAGTTCTTGTATAAGTTTTTCTTTTGTAGCAATATCATTTTCAAGTTCACTTATTTTTTCATCTTGAATAGACACTTGATTTGAGAGTTCTAAAATGAGTTTAGTTCGACTGTCTTCCCATTCTGGTTCACTATCTTCTTCTTGTATTTTCTTCTTTTCACTAAGTGCTTGTCTGGATTTGGAAGCTGAACTAGCTCTGTCTAGATGTTCTGAAAAATACACACAAACACATAATTAGCACCTCGCTAACTCAAGATCCTAAGTCACAGTAATACAAATCTGAGAACAAAGTACACCTAACAGCTAATGTTATTTTCTATGAGCTTCACATATAGAGTATGGTGAGATTCACAATAGGTGTATATATATGGACCACTATCTGACCACTCTGATGGACATACAAATCTAAATTTCAAATCAAAACCATGCACTCAATATTCTCCCTGAACAAAGTAGCAAGGGCACCAAACCCTGTTGTAATTTCTGAACACTCTCTTGATACAATGAAATAAGCACTTTGTAACATGAAACTTAGCCCTTAACCACTGCTGTACATGTAAATCACTGGTCTAACTAACTTTGCATACATGTTATCAACTCTGCATATTTGTGAGTATTATTGTCAAACTCCTGATACATTACTTCATGTGTCAAATCCACATTATGAGATTGTAACACCTAAATGCATCAAGTAAATACATCAAATCACATACGTGTTAATTTAGAATTCTCTTCTTCTAGTCTTGATATCTCTTGTTTGAAACTGTATGTCTTGAGAGCAGATTCTTGTTTAGCTTCAGCTAATTCTGTCTGCACACTTTTCATTCTCTTCTTCATTCTCAGGCGCTGTAAATGTGAGACATGAGAGAACACATGGAAATCAATGTTTCAGTACTTTGGAATCTGTTTCTGACTAAAAGTGCATTCTCAGAGAAGCAGACGTTGTGCAATGCTGATGAAATGTGCAAGCCTGGTTCATTCTTTAGTAAGGCAGGACTTAATAGTCTTAATGAGACATACTGTATTATTAATGTGCCATGAAATAAGGAATATTATACAATGCATAAACCAAGTTGAACACAAAAATATGGAATCAAAATGTTCAAAATTGCCACTACTTTCCCTAATTTCTCTTTGATATTACTGGTGTTGGTATACTTATGTCATAATTCAATATTTTTCTTCATTCTAATGACTCGTAGTGACAAAGCCCCTCAGGTCACTCATATTTTCCTTGGTTGAACGAAGAAAAATATTGGGGAATAACATCTAATGGTAACTTGTTTTAAGATAATAATCCTATTCAGAGTCAATAACACAAAGCTTCTAGCATCGACAAACAGCCTGTATTGGATTGCTAGCTCCTTTTAACAAAATGGTGATTTCATTTGCCTAGGATCACAGTTCCTGTTTCATCTTTTTGTGAAATAGTTCTGCATTGTTATCAGTACCTCTATCCCTACAGTGTAGCTCACTGTATACAATTTACAAGATACAATTTGTATCTAAATAGCTGACTTTGACATTTACATCTGGATTATTTTCTGTCACAAACACATACACTATATCATGTCTAAATACTACTTACCAGTTTCTTGATTTCAATCTGTGTGTCTTCAGCTTCCTTTTCCAACTTTTCAATGTACTAGAAATCAAGAAATAATGATCATCACACTATGCAATAAATACTCCTGCATAATTATTATCATACCAGTACTATACAATAAAGATCTGTACAAACATGTACAACCCCTCTTGTATTCTTTAAAATAAATGTTTTCAACTATATCAGTAAAGCACAAGCATACATCTCTCGACACCTGCAATAGAATTCTACCACCTATGTGTGTCATAAAAATAACGACTATTTAATTTCTCAGTTGACAACATAACTTCCACTCCATGCACTACACATGAATAGTGTATTACTATTAGCAATGTGTGAGAATGAGACGTCAACCATCTTTTGTTCTACTTTGACCCTCTAGTATGAGGTGAAATGCTATTGCAGTCAATACACATTATACAGGTACAAGTACATCAGGACTTCAAGAAGCTACAACACCAGCACACCATAACTTAGAAACCAAACTATCTATGGTAACAGCTGTTACACCCAGAATGCCATAACTTAGAAACCAAATTATCTGTGGTAACTGTCGTAACTTTGGATTATACTTCAAGTAACAACATTATGTTGACTATGTGAAAATAGGTTGTTTAACTTGTCTGTACCAAATGCAAGTCATGTTAATGGTTAAAATGTTTGATTAAATTATGGAATTTATACCCTGATCTTTTAACATCACAAAACATGTGTGAGTGTCTATGCCATGCATTTTGTAGTGTTAGCAATATGTCACTAGGTCCAACCACTCAAAGTCACCATTATTCTTCCAAAGTTTCCATAATTATACTTGTCAAGGTATAGATATATTATTCTCATATAATTTTCTTTATTCAGTCAGTGATACTCATGACCTAAAAATGTTGCCATTTCTCACCTTTCACCACAAGTGACATGGCTCCAAGTTATCTCATATTTTCCTTGACTGAATGAAGAAAAATCCTGAGGAATTACAATTTATTGTGACTGTACCTGGTCTTTTGCATTCAAAGTCTCTGAAAAGTCTTCATCATCAAGTTCTTCCTTCTCTCTTTTTAATATCTCTAACTCATGTTCCAGCGCAGCAACTCGATCAGTTAGTTCAAAATTGTTTCCTTCAACTTCTGCCATCTATGAAGAGTGATATGTGTTATTACGCTGGTTATGTTTTCCATTACAGGATAACAAAAAATATTTATAACAAATATCTCTACTGTTTCAAAATTAAGAATGTATTATGTCTAGCCATAGACAGTTTCTTCTCCACTGTCTACAAATGTATGGTTTAGCCCAGAGACTTACTGTGGTCTTACTACCTCATGTTACACTCACACCACAAGTCTCTAGTCTACTACATGTAACGTAACATTGCTAATACCTGCTGTTCTATGAGTTTGGCTTTGCCAGCTCTCTCTTCAGCATCTTTCAACATTTCTTCACATTCCTGAAGTTGTTGTCGAAGCATGTCAACCTACAGAATACATAAATATATCATTACTGCACAGTAACAACAATAAACAAACTGTAAAATGGTTTGCATTTGTCCTGCATACATCTATGTGTAGAGTTTACTATACTATAGTATACACAGTGGAGTCATGATGGTTGAATGGTTAGAGTGGCTGGTGTGGAATACGCAAGTTACAGATTTTAGCTTACACTGCTTCCATTTACAATGATGTAGGCCAGTGTTGTGATGGGAAGTTTCCTGACAACTTTAAAAGAGTTGTACTTACTTTGGACTTGCTTGAACTAAGACTATCAACAATACAGCCATCTGAGTTAGATCTCCTGCAAGGAAACATAGTCAAGAAATCATAAACATCAAATAGTATTTTATTTTTCTCAGATTTTACGTTTAGTGATTTCCTTCCATCAGTTCTCAATACAATATTGTATGTGTGTATGTAACATATCTTATTTTGTATGTGCCATCCATCAATGAAAAATCAACAGTACGCTTATACTTTGTCCATTCATTGTATTGAAAACAGAATTTTCTGAATTAAATCAATCCACTTTCACTTCAAGTTCAAATGCTCATTCGCTTTTTTTTTTGCTGATACGTTTGTTTCTACTAAAACAAGTTTCATGGGGAAAATACTACACCCTGTTACGGTCAATAGAGTTGAGTGACGTGTGATACTAATAAAACGGCACCAAAGTCCATTGACCATAAATTATTATAACGGTATATATCATGAAAGTGTGATGACGAACATGACTGCACTTTGTTTGTCATTCTACGACGATTCATGTTGAAACTCCTCAGCCATTCGGCCCAGGTCTGTTGATTTTGTGATATATCTGCTGATCTAAAACTGATGAATCTCTGATACAATTATGCAGAATGTAAAGTTATGATACCCAAGTCCTGTTAATTTGTCAATCCCAAAAAAATGACGTGACTGGTTCATATCTGAGATGAGATCTTACCTGTCTCTCGTCAACTCGCCATCTAGCCCTCGACCGGCTTTGGAATTTTGTTTGAGTTTTATGGATTTCACATGACCACTGGCCCCGTTACCCATCTTGACCGGTCAATTATATCATCTACCAACACTTAACCCTTCGAAAATCGGCGCCGTAAACCATGACAACACAAATTGTTATCATACACAGAGCGGAACATGCACATCGCAGAATCAAAACACAACAATCTAAGATGGCGTCTGGTGACGTCATAGCAACGCTCGCTAGGGATGATGGAACTAAGACATCAACGGGCTTTAGGTTGAAGCCTTTTGTTTTTATTTGTACATTTTCGCTTGATTTGAATGAAACAGGTGGTCATTCTTGCTGACGAGTGTAATTATACCTTCTAGAAGTATATATATGCTGCCGGAAATAAATAGTTATGCAATATACAATACATGCCTTTTTTCACTCAGTAAAGTCGAACATCTCTGCTATTTGAACTGTTCAGTTTCACAAAACGGCTTTACTCCTCGACTAGTGTTCTGTTGAAGCTTGTGTTGTTTCGTTTACCAATGTTATGAACACAGAGGAAATACATCGAATGTTTATACCCCGGTGTCTAGCAGGTCAATTCTGAGCAAGATTTGCCAATGTTTATTCCTTGGTTTTAGATATTTCGATTGATGAAGGGTTAGTGGAAATAATTTCGCTGGGCCTCCTATGCGCGAGAAATGCAGCTAAAAATAAAGTTTTGAACCCCATTTAGTTAGAAAGCTCATTATACACTGTATGCACCAGATTTTGACAGTATGCACTGTATTCTGTCGGGCCGAATATGAAAAGTCACTCCGTAAAATTCCAATTCGCCATTCTATATTTTCGTTGCTTCAAGAATTAAAACCGACACCAAACCCCACCACAAACGAAGAAGTCGTTCCACTCTCTTTCTTTTCCTTCGTAACGGTTTTGATCATATTAAACTAAAGGAATAAGGTGTGACTGTAGGTTTGAAAAATAAGTTGTTTTGTTACGTCAGCTCAAAACATAGATACGGGTTTTTTTTACCAATAAGTTACAAACAGCCTTTCATTTTCTCAGCTTTTTCTACTTTTCTCTGTCCGGGTTAATGAAAAAATAATATGCTGGCAATTTTAACAAGACAGGAAAACTAGAACCTAAGATCTGTAGAAGACGTTCAGTTGGTGTATATACAGGAAATAACATTTGTAATTTGTGATCGTGTGTCATAAATACTAATAAAATACAACGTACAAATTATATTATCATCAAATGAAACCGTGACACAATCGTGAGTATAAAGTATTGGCCAGTGACGTCACTTGCCCTTGTTTAATCCGTAATGAGACAGAGATTTGAATAAACTGTATGTCTATTGAAACTCAAGCCAATATGTTCATGGCCTGTCTTTGTATAGTGTGTGTGTGTGTGTGTGTGTGTGTGTGTGTGTGTGTGTGTTTGCGTGTGTGTGTATGTGTGCGTCAGATTTGTAAAACATGTTGCATGTATATACTTGACCATGACTCAACCATTACGTCACCACAATACATGACTGCAGACTACTA